>NC_091287.1:105241626-105545480 GCF_032444005.1 Ranitomeya imitator
TGGTGGGCTGTGGTTCTGCACTTAGTTTGATTGATCAACAATTTCTAGACAAGTATAAGATTGATTCTGTACCTTTATCATGCCCTTTTCCTGTAGTGGCGATTGATGACATTCCTCTAGAGCATGGGTGCATTTCTCGAAAGGTCACCAGGTTTCCACTCACTGTGAATATGAAACACCAGGAATCTTTAGATTTGTTTGTACTTGATAAATTGCCTTTTCCAGTTGTCCTGGGGTTACCCTGGTTAAAAATGCACAATCCTGTACAGAACTGGTCGTCAAGTACGATAACATCCTGGAGTCAGGAGTGTTATGGGAAATGTTGTGATGTACACATTGCTGCTGTTGTGAAAAAAGAGCTACCTGAAGCCATTCAGGAATTCTGGAAAGTCTTTTCAGAAGTGGAGTCACAAGCTCTTCCACCTCATAGAGATTATGATTGCGCTATTGAGTTTGTCCCTGGTGCTACTCTCCCTAAGAGTCATTTATTTAATCTGACGATTCCCGAGAGGGAGGCCTTATGGGAATACCTGCAGACTAGTCTTGCTGCAGGTCATATAAGACCCTCTAAGTCCACTGTGGCAGTGGGGTTCTTTTTTGTCAAAAAGATGGGATCTTAGGCCATGTCTGAATTTGAGGGAGATTAATAAGATCACTGTGCGCAATCCTTACCCCTTGCTGCTAATTCCGGATTTGTTTAACCAATTAGTTGGAGCCAATTGGTTCTCTAAGATCGATCTCCGTGGGGCATATAATTTGCTGCTGGTTAAAGAAGGCGATGAATGGAAGACAGCCTTTAATACACCGGAAGGTAATTTTTAGCGTCTAGTTATGCCTTTCGGCCTTACAAATGCTCCGGCGTTCTTTCAAAATGTCATTAAAGACATCCTGAGGCCATTGATTGGTAGGAGTGTGATTGTTTATTTGGATGATATTTTGATCTATTTGCCCGATCTGGAGTCACATTGGCAGAGAGTCCGTGAGCTTCTACAGATTCTGAGAGAAAACACACTCTTTGCTAAACTGGAGAAATGTAAATTTGTGGTACAGAAAATTAGTTTTCTGGGGTACTTTGTTTCCAGTGATGGTTTTGAGATGGACCCGGTGAAGGTTCAGGCGGTATTGAAGTGGCCTAGACCTGAATGTTTGAAGTCGATTCAGAAGTTTTTTTGGGTTTGCTAATTATTATAGAAAATTCATAAAGAATTTTTCTGTTATTGCAAAACCCCTTACTGATCTTACTAAGAAGGGTTCCAATACTGTCCAATGGTCCCCGGAGGCTGTTAAGGCTTTTGAGCATCTCAAGGAGAGGTTTAGCTCTGCTCCTGTTTTGATCCAGACAGATGAGACTAAGCCCTTTCTGGTAGAGGTGGACGCCTCATCAGTAGGATTGGGGGCTGTTCTGTCCCAGGAGGGGGAGAATGGGGTGCATCCCTGTGCTTTCTTTTCTAAAAATTTTTCAGAGGCGGAGCTCAACTACGATGTTGGGAATCAAGAATTGCTTGCTATTAAGCTTGCGTTTGAGCATTGGTGACATTTTTTGGAGGGTGCTAGACATCCTATACAAGTCTTTAGTGATCATAAGAACCTAATCTGTCTGGATGCTGCTAAATGTTTGAATGCCCGTCAAGCTAGGTGGGCATTGTTTTTTGCCCGGTTCCATTTCTCTGTGACATATATACCTGGGACAAAAAATGTTAAAGTTGATGCTTTGTCTCAAAGTTTCTCCCCAGCGGTTAATACTGAAAAGGAAGAATCTATTCTGCAGAGAGGAGCGGTCGTGGCAGCATTAGGTTCTGAGTTGGAAAATAGCATTCTTAAAGCCCAGGATGAGGCACCAACTAACACTCCGTATGGGAAATTATTTGTGCCTAAAGCCCTGAGGAGAGCTTTGTGTACGGAATGTCATGAGTCTGGTTTGGCTGGTCATCCAGGGATTGCTGAAACAAGAAAGTTGATCAGTCGGAGTTTCTGGTGGCCGGGGTGGCTAAGAGAAATTGTCAAGTGGGTGCATCAGTGTACCGTGTGCGCTAGGTCTAAGGCTTCTCATGCTCCGGCAGCAGGGCTGTTTTGCCCGTTAGAGGTTCCTAGTTCTCCATGTTAGAGGTTCCTAGTTCTCATCCATCTTGCAATGGATGTTATCACCGACCTGCCGGTTTCTGAGGGCTTTTCTGTTATCTGGGTCGTTGTGGACCGGTTTAGTAAGATGTATCATCTGGTCCCGTTCAATAAATTACTCTGCGCTAAGACACTTGCCAGGGCATTTGTGAAAGAGATTGTCAGACTCCATGGTGACAGACTTAAGTTTAATTTGTCATTTTCGTCAGGCTATCATCCGCAGTCCAATGGACAGACCGAGAGGAAGAACCAGGATGTTGAGCAGTTTTTGAGATGTTTTGTAGCGGACAATCAGGAGATGTGATCGGAATATCTACCATTAGCTGAGTTTGCTCTCAATAATTATACGTCCTTTTTCTAGGATTGGGGCGGTGGTGCCTGAGGAGGAGAGGTTTTCTGGAAATTTGGAAAGGGTTTGGACAAGTGTGCACCATAATCTTAAACAGGCTAATAGGAGGTCTAAGAAATTTTTTGACAAGAGTAGAAGGGAGGCGAGGTTTGTTGTTGGGGACATGGTTTGGTTGTCCTCTAGGAATCTGCGCTTGAAGATCCCTTCTAAAAAGTTGGGGCCGAAGTTTGTAGGACATTTCAAAGTGGTTCACATTGTCAATTCGGCAGTGGTGAGATTAGATATTCCTTCGTCCGGGAAAAATTAATTCAGTTTTTCATGCATCTTTGCTGAAGGTTAACACGCCAGATAAGGTGGCTATTCCGTCTGCTCCTCCAATTGATGAGGACTGCGAGTTTGAGATTTCATGCATTCTTGATTCCAGTTGGCATAGAGGAGGGTTACAGTATCTTGTGTCATGGAAGGGTTTCACTCCTGAGGACAATTCCTGGGTGAAAGCTGTGGACATCTCAGACTCAAGGTTAATTAAGGCTTTTCACAGGAGATTTCTGAATAAGGCCCGGTCTAGAGGATCCAGGGGATTCTCGTTAAAGGGGAGGTACTGCTAGAATCTGTTTAGTTTGTTACTATCCACCATTTTCTTGTGGAGTTCTGCTGCTGGTCTTTTTCCTCTGGTAATGGGTTTGTCTTGGGTCAGGTGTTTGTTTCACTCTTTATTAACAAGCATCTGCCTCCCAGTCCATTATCACTGACTACCTTGCCTGCCTCAAGATGTACACTGCCCAGCCATGACTGAGTTTCTTGCTGCAAGAACTCGGCCAGAACTTCCGCGGTGTGTCTGTTGTCGCCCAAACACTTCATTTCAAACACGGCCTGCTGACGCTTCCCACTAGCTGTTCCGTAATGGGACACCTCATGTGCAACACTGGCAGCTGCGGATGGAGTGGTCGTGCGACAGCGCTCTGCGGATGAGATTTCGCTTCTGGAGGAGGAGGAGGAGGAGGTGGGGTGGCGAACGTCTACAGCCAACTGTTTCCTAGATCGTGGGCTAGGCAGAACTGACTATTGCTGTCACCTGTGGACCCTGCATCCACGACATTAACCCAGTGCACCGTGATGGACACGTAACGTCCCTGGCCATGCCTACTGGTCCATGCATCTGATGTGAGGTGCACCTTCCCACTGACAGACTGCCTCAGTGCATGGACAATGCGGTCTTTGACATGCTGGTGGAGGGCTGGGATGGCTTTTCTCGCAAAGAAGTGGCGACTGGGTAGGTCATAGCGTGGTACTGCGTAGGCCATCAGTGCTTTGAAAGCTTTGCTTTCAACCAACCGGTAGGGCATCATCTCTAACAAGATATGTCTGGCAATGTGGGCGTTCAAACCCTTTGTACGCGGATGACAGGATGAGTACTTTCGTTTCCTAACAAGAGTCTCTTCTAGGGTGAGCTGGACTGGAGAGCTGCCTATGGTGGAACTAGCAGTGGTGGTGGTTGTGGACATGGCAGATTGAGAGTGAGTTGGTGATGTTGGCCTACATACAGTGCTTTCTACCAATAACCTTCTGACTCCCTGACTGCTTTGGCCTAGCGACGATCCCTCCACATTTGCTGCTGGTGTCCTAACCGGTGAGATTACAGTGAGGGAAGCAATGTTGCAGTGCTGACTACCTTCATTCAGACCTGGTGCACCAACGGTACGGGACGTTAGGTAGTTAGTCCAGGCTTGCAAGTGCATGCTGTTTAAATGTCTACGCATGCACGTTGTATTTAAATTGTTAAGAATCTTCCCTCTGCTAAAGGTATTTGAGCATTTTTTACAGATCACTTTTGACTGATCATTGGGATCTTGGTAAAAAAAATGCCACACTGCACTCTTCCTACTACGGAATTCCTTTTCAGGCATTGCACGCTGTGCAACTTTCACAGGATGGCCACACTGTCCTAAAACTGGTTTTGTCAAACGTTTTTTGCCTGATACGCGCCTGCCAGATGACAGCTGTTGCGATGTAGATTGGTGCTGCTGTGGATAACCCTCCTCCGCTTCTGAGCCAGTGGCAGCGCCACCCTCTTCCCCCAATGGCTGCCAATCTGGGTCAACAACTGGGTCATCTATCACCTCCTCCTCAATGTCATGTGCACCTTCCTCAGTGTCACCGTGTAAGATGCTATAGCGTTCGGGACAGGGCACCATAGTCTCATCAGGGTCAGATTCTGGCTCAGCAAACTGCGAGGGCAATGTAGTGATCTGACTCAATGGAACAGCATCATAATCTAGCAGTGGCTGTGCATCAGTGCACTCCATGTCCGATTCTTCTTGTAATGGGCAGGGTACAATTTCCCTTTCTAACCCAGGCACGGTATGTGTAAAGAGCTCCATGGAGTAACCTGTTGTGTCGCCTGACGCATCCTTCACTTTTGGTTTGGGAGAAGGACACAAGGAAACGTCTTGTTCCTGACCGGGAGCATCCACTGACGACGGGCTGCTGTGACATTTTGAACTTTGGGAAGAGGAGGCCAAAATGCTAGAGGCTGAGTCAGCAAGGAAAGCCAAAACTTTTTCCTGCTGCTCCGGCTTTAAAAGCTGTGTTCCTACTCCCAGGTAAAGGAGCCTTCGAGGCCTTGTGTAGCCAGACGATGACGCAGGCTCAACACCTCCAGCCTTAGGTGCTACTGTGCTTTTGCCACTACCACCAGATGCAGCACCACCATCAGTACTAGCTGACAACCCCCGCCCACGGCCTCTTCCACCAGACTTCCTCATTTTTTTTTGGGGGGGACACACAGAAGCACAACTCTGGCCCAGTGGTATAACAGTAAACTATGAACGTGGCAGAAAGTGGCTGCCTGATATATACGACACACTAGCAGTACAGCAGAATATACACTGTGTGCGAATTTTAATCTCCCTTTTTTTTGGGGGGAAACACAGAAGCACAACTCTGGCCCAGTGGTATAACAGTAAACTATGAACATGCCAGAAAGTGGCTGCCTGATATATACGACACACTAGCAGTACAGCAGAATATACACTGTGTGTGAATTTTAATCTCCCTTTTTTTTTGGGGGGGAGACACAGAACCACAACTCTGGCCCAGTGGTATAACACAACACTATGAACGTGCCAGAAAGTGGCTGGAATTATTATTTTAAAAAATATATATATAACAAGCTCCCTACAATGAGCTCAGGACAAGTATGGCAGCAATAAAAAGGATTGCTTAACACAAAAATGTGGACAAATAAACAAGATAGGTAACTGTGCAGAAAGGAGCAACAGGAATTTTGCTTTAAAAAAAGCAGTTGGTTTGCACAGCACCGTGCACACAGCTATGCAGCTGCTGCACTAAAATACGACCTCCACTGTCCCTGCACAAAAAGGTGGTGTGGGACAGTGAAAATCGCTCCAGCACAAGCGGTTTGGGGGTTTATATTTCCTCCCTAACTCTGTCCCTGCTTCTGACTAACTGCAGCAACACCTCTCCCTATGCTCAGATTGGCAGAAGTAAGATGGCGGTCGGCGTGCACGCCCCTTTATATCCCCTGTGATGCCACAGACAGCAAGCCAATCACTGCCATGCCCTTCTCAAAGATGGTGGGAACCGAGACCTATGTCATCACGCTGCCCACACTCTGCGTCCTCCTTCATTGGATGAAAAACGGCGGTGACAGCGTCATATGAAACGCGACTTTGGCACTCTGATTGTGTACCGCATGGCCGATCCCACTGTAGGATCGGTTCGGGTTTCATGAAATCCGACTTTGCCTAAAAGTCGCCGATTTATGAAAATGACTGATCCGTTTCGCTCAACCCTAGTACCTACAATAAAAAATTGCAGACCTTTCCATTCTTTGTAGGTGGGAAAACTTGCAAAGGCGGCATCATATCAAATACTTATTTTCTCCACTGTATGTAAATATATATATATATATATATATATATGTTACATGTAGAAAATTTGTATTCAGACATATATTTTTTCTACAATACATCTTTGGGGACAATGTTAGAGCATTTTATAACTAAAGTAATGCTAACAAAATTTACAATATTATAAAAGTATTTATGCGGACATTAGTTATATTCTATAAATATGACTCTTATCAATACCAATAGAGACTATATAGACACACATAATAGTCATAGTTGGGTGTCACGGCGGCAACCTGTATGCTTCCTTAGTGCTGCTCTACTCACCATGGTCTTCACGTGATCGCTGTGTTTTTCCTCTTGCAGCACTGCTGCATCTTGACAGAAATGTAACCTTGTTATTTCCTGCAGAGATTAGGTTCCCTGGCCTATACTGTCCAGGCAGGCTCTATATGAGGTAGCTCCACCCACCACACTGACTCATAGTCTGTTTGTTCATCTAGATTCCTGTTTGAGCATTGTCTGTTTGTTTCTCCCATTACTGACACGGCTCATGTACTCATCGTATCGGACTCTCCCCACCTGACCTCGGCTACATATTCTGAAAATTTGCTGCCAGCTGTGACCTCAGACTGTCTGACCACGTTTTTGTCTTTGCCTTCCTGTATCGCATTGCTGTGCCTCTGACTCTCCGGTCAGCAGCTGCATTCCCGGGGACTGCCTTGGAGCAGTACCCGGTGACTACGTGAGGCCAAGCCTTTCTTCACCACCAGAGGATCTTGCAAAAACCAGGTAGTTATGTCCCTCCAGGTTAAGCCCGGCCCTTGGCGCAGTAGGTACACATTCATAAGCGTTACATTTGTCCCCCAACGTTACATTGAGCTTGATTATTGGTGGTCTTTGATCCAGTCTAGTACTAAAATTGCGTTATCATCTCAAAAGTGAAAACCTTTACAGTTTTGTTTACATAGAACAAAACATTATTTTGTGTATGAAGCCAACGTTAAATTGGTGATTGAAAATACAATTGGTAAACAATACAACTGCTTCAACTTTTAGCTTTAGATAGTCTTGCTTTTTTATTTTAGTGTCAGAACTAAAATTTCTATAGAATGTTGTAAGCAAAACAATATTTGTTGAATGGATCAAAGGCTATAATTGTTTTAACTAAAGTACGATATTAAATCCAAGATATTGAATACATTATATTTTAGACCCATTTTTTTCTGATTACAATTTGATACTTCACAATCAAATCTTTTGCAACCGTCCATCAGCTCAAAGTTGCCTTCCATAGTAAGGTTAGCCAATCCACCTAGCAGGGTCTGGAGTCTACCTGGTTTGCACATTTTAACTTAAATCCTAAAAGAGACCACATCTACAAGGAGATTATACAGTGGACAGTGGGCATTTTGTAAATGCTTTTAAGGCAGGTACTTATATAATATTCCTGTAATAAAATAATTTGGTAGAATATTTGAGATTTTATACGCTTCTTTTTCTCTTAGTTGTTTATTTTTTTTTCATAAGTTGAGAATACAGATAATTGAATTTGCCAAAATTCAAATTTGCGAAATCATGTGGATTTCACTGTGACTTGAATCCTCCCTAGTATGCTCTAGAGTCTCTCAATACCCCACAGCATAACAAACCAATAGCATAGGATGTAAAAAAACAATAATACTTAACTCATCAATAACCTGTTCCCCTGTTCCGCCATCCCCACCGCACATAACTAGAGTGACAACGCAGGGTGCAGTGACATCTGAGGCCTAGCTTAGAGAATGCAAAACAATTTTTTTTTTTAATTTGAAGAGAAATCAATTCCACTTGAATAAGTCATCTTTAGTGGATATTGTATGATTTATTTGCCTTGTGTGCAATAAATGTACTTTGTAAATTGTTTTACATGTCTTTGTTTAGAATTTATCAATCACACATTTGCATTAATATCAGTATTTCAAAGAAAAGTATTTAGTTGACTAGGTGAAAGGTCCTCAATAGCAGTCAATTTTAGATGAAGTGTGCCCACTTTAGTCAAATTCACATTTAGTGTCCAGGGCACAGCTGATAAATACAGCTTGAAGATATTATTTCCATATGGCCTTAAAAAAATTGAAAAACCAATATATGTATGGATTGAGAAATAAAGCAATAAGCACAAAACGTAAGATAGAAACATTAGAAAAAACCCTGATAGACTTATCCACAGTACAGTAGTTTTCTTATCACATGCTATAACTGTAATTAGTGCATTTATTCAACATTTTTTTTAGATAACTTAACATCTCCTTTTATTACTAGTAGACCTTTCACACATGACACTAGTTTTTAATGTTTTCTAGCTGCAATTAAAAAAAAACCTTGAGTTTCCTGTCCTTTAAAAATGTTGAGACTTCCGTAATGTCAATGAATGGCATTTTGTCTTTGAGAGTGTAATTAGCTGTAATTTGAAGTCTAGCTGCTTTTGATTGTCTTAATTTTATAGCTGTTATGTTTTAATATGACCCCAACCTTGTATTTGTCTGTTCTAGGAGCTGAATGTGTTTATTAAAAGTTAAATAACTGATTTACTATGGGTGAAATTTGTCACTTAAGAATAAAAAAAAAACTGCATAATTTAGTTGTATGGAGGAACAAGATTACAACCAAGTGTCAGAAGTGCACAGTGTTATTCATCTTGTCAAGAAAAAAAGGTTATAGTGTTTTGTGAATAATTAGCATTATATTAGCTATTCTTCATTCCAGAGTCACTGACATAGGGAATGCATAGTTAACACACCAAAAACAGGCAGAGATGCTTACCTGTCTAAATGGGCCTCAATACAAATGCACAAGCAGGGTGCAGCGGACCCAAATAAAATAGCAAATGCACAGGTGCAATACCTAATGAAACAGCCAGCCTTCAATAAGGGTTTGGCCGTGTGGTACACCAATACACTAAGATACATACTCTGTATGTGGCGTGTTCACACAAGGAATGCAGAGCATCTGGCTCCAGCCTATTAATAACGCCCTATGGCGGGCTGCCCAGTGCTAAAATGCATCCTGTGTGAACAGAGGCCACAGTGTACAGAACCATTTAGGCCCAACTGCACCCTGCAAAAAATATACGTGCAAAACAAAACATATAAATATATGTAAGGTATTAGTTGATATTCTGGCCATAATATGCAAGCCGGCAACCCACGCCAAGGGTCCTTACGTTTTGCCAGTCCTACACTAATATGAAAAACACCAAAAAATGAAAAAATTCAAGAAAACACACCAAAAACAGGCAGGGATGCTTACCTGTCTAAATGGGCCTCAATACAAATGCACAAGCAGGGTGCAGCGGACCCAAATAAAATAGCAAATGCATAGTTAGCAGTTGCATCCAAACCTGGTGGCTTAAGGAGACAAAAGACCTCTCTGCTACTATATCCATAAAAGAATTTGGACACATGTCCCACGCCTTTGTCTTTACACATACAGTTGCAAATACATATGAGAAAGACAAATCTAGGTTTTCCTACATCCAGGCAAAGAATTAAGGTTTTTGACGCTGTTTCCTATAGATAGTATAAGTTATTTGAGTAGGCATTATGTGATTTGCATTCATGTGCCGATTGACTTCTTTTCCTACTTCTCTCAATGTTCAGTGAAAAACTACAGCCCCTCAACCTTGAGAAGGCTTGGAAGATTATTATAAAGCTTGCAGTATGTGTTTCACCTATTAGGCACTATTGTAAGTATTTCCTTATCGCCAGTTATGTTGCCACGGGACAATTCATTTGCATAACATGCACTATTTTGAACTTTATTAGTCGGGTATTTTGGGTCTTAATCTAATTCCTATTAAGGCTAGAAAAATGCCTAGAATATCTAATTTTCACCATTTCAGTGATCTAAAAGTGATCATAGACCTTCATAGGCATGTAATAATAGAGACTACACGTTATCAGGTGCAAAACAAACCCATTTACTCAACATAAAAGTAATAACTTTGATATACACAAATTTCAAAACTCCCACCAAATACCCATTCATTTATAAGAAAATCTGCCTTATTTATATGAAATATCCACAAACCTTTTTCTATCCATTCATAAAACAAGCTAAATAAACATTAGTAATGACTAAAAACATTACATACCAACCTTATAAAGTGTGATGTGTTCGGGACGAATGAGCCTGAGAAACCAGCACAGCTATATCTTCCTTCCTGAAGCTCTGCAGACCAACTGTGGTATCAGGCTTCACACAGCAGCTAGAGCCAGGAGACTATCTAGAGAGAGTGGATTTCCTAAAAATCTGGTGAGAAGGGAGAAATGAAAGTAGAAGTGCTGCGCCTGTCAGATCCATTGTTCCTGACGGAGGGTTAAGGAGACTATAGGATTGATTCTCGTGTACACGTATTTAATTAGGGCACCGCCCAGCACTTTATTTAGTGTTTTTGTCAGTGTTAGACACTTTTATGTTTTCTCTTTGTCACTATTGAGTACTAATTGAATTCCCCATATGGGATGATATGATTTTGACCTCGTGGTACAAAGGGGAAAAACTGAAATGATACATATTCATGTGTTCCCTGTGGCTAATTAACTAGTTACTTCAGGTGGCGATTTTGCACTATATCAATTGTGAATTCCCCTTTACTTTTCTTGCCTGCTTAGTGAGTGTGCTCTGTTCTCTGTATTTTAATCTTGTGGTGCATTATTTTTTGCATTAAAATAAAGCATGTTTTTTGTATCTAAAAATACTCTTTGACCCTTTTTGTCTGAATTGACGCCTAAGGGTAATCATTGAACCCTTCTTTGGTTGTAGATGTATACAAGATAGAAAAAACAATACCTCTTCAAAAACAAAATCCCCACACTAGATGAAAAGAAAAAAGTTGTGCATGTCACTGTTAAATATTAATTATGAATTATTCTTATTCTCAATTCCGTACTGAACACATTGCCTCTCGCTGACATTACAAAAGCTATTTATGTATATACAGTGGGGCAAAAAAGTATTTAGTCAGTCAGCAATAGTGCAAGTTCCACCACTTAAAAAGATGAGAGGCGTCTGTAATTTACATCATAGGTAGACCTCAACTATGGGAGACAAACTGAGAAAAAAAAATCCAGAAAATCACATTGTCTGTTTTTTTAACATTTTATTTGCATATTATGGTGGAAAATAAGTATTTGGTCAGAAACAAAATTTCATCTCAATACTTTGTAATATATCCTTTGTTGGCAATGACAGAGGTCAAACGTTTTCTGTAAGTCTTCACAAGGTTGCCACACACTGTTGTTGGTTTGTTGGCCCATTCCTCCATGCAGATCTCCTCTAGAGCAGTGATGTTTTTGGCTTTTCGCTTGGCAACACGGACTTTCAACTCCCTCCAAAGGTTTTCTATAGGGTTGAGATCTGGAGACTGACTAGGCCACTCCAGGACCTTGAAATGCTTCTTATGAAGCCACTCCTTTGTTGCCCTGGCGGTGTGCTTTGGATCATTGTCATGTTGAAAGACCCAGCCACGTTTCATCTTCAATGCCCTTGCTGATGGAAGGAGGTTTGCACTCAAAATCTCACGATACATGGACCCATTCATTCTTTCATGTACCCGGATCAGTCGTTCTGGCCCCTTTGCAGAGAAACAGCCCCAAAACATGATGTTTCCACCACCATGCTTTACAGTAGGTATAGTGTTTGATGGATGCAACTCAGTATTCTTTTTCCTCCAAACACGACAAGTTGTGTTTCTACCAAACAGTTCCAGTTTGGTTTCATCAGACCATAGGACATTCTCCCAAAACTCCTCTGGATCATCCAAATGCTCTCTAGCAAACTTCAGACGGGCCCGGACATGTACTGGCTTAAGCAGTGGGACACGTCTGGCACTGCAGGATCTGAGTCCATGGTGGCGTAGTGTGTTACTTATGGTAGGCCTTGTTACATTGGTCCCAGCTCTCTGCAGTTCATTCACTAGGTCCCCCCGCGTGGTTCTGGGATTTTTGCTCACAGTTCTTGTGATCATTCTGACCCCATGGGGTGGGATTTTGCGTGGAGCCCCAGATCGAGGGAGATTATCAGTGGTCTTGTATGTCTTCCATTTTCCAATTATTGCTCCCACTGTTGATTTCTTCACTCCAAGCTGGTTGGCTATTGCAGATTCAGTCTTCCCAGCCTGGTGCAGGGGTACAATTTTGTTTCTGGTGTCCTTTGACAGCTCTTTGGTCTTCACCATAGTGGGGTTTGGAGTCAGACTGTTTGAGGGTGTGCACAGGTGTCTTTTTATACTGATAACAAGTTTAAACAGGTGCCATTAGTACAGGTAATGAGTGGAGGAAAGAGGAGACTCTTAAAGAAGAAGTTACAGGTCTGTGAGAGCCAGAAATCTTGATTGTTTGTTTCTGACCAAATACTTATTTTCCACCATAATATGCAAAAAAAATGATAAAAAAACAGACAATGTGATTTTCTGGATTTTTTTTTCTCAGTTTGTCTCCCATAGTTGAGGTCTACCTATGATGTAAATTACAGACGCCTCTCATCTTTTTAAGTGGTGGAACTTGCACTATTGCTGACTGACTAAATACTTTTTTGCCCCACTGTATAACTCAGGGTATAAGTTAACACCATATAGAGAGGACACGTGGTCTGTGGGATATATATATATATATATCTATATATATATATCTTACGTCTCTTAGGAGGGAGGGGGCTGTCATGTGGGGGCTGTCACCTCCTGCCTTCACCATCATTCTCCATGGACGTCAGACAAGTCACAGAAGGAAGGAACAACTGGTAGCCATGATGACTTCAGATTTCACACAGACAGACAGCTTTTACCATTCAGAACTTTGGGAAAGATGTGGAACAAACGCTGATAGGAACAAAAGGACAATCTGTTCGTAACTATTTCACCTATTTTATGCTTTGTTGCAATGTGTTTTTTTCTGTGGAGAATTCAATAAACCACTACAGTTTTTTTTATGAAAATATCATGAATTTTTTTCTTCAAGAGTATCGCGCCTGGTAAAGAGTCCTGATTAAATAAATGTGCAAAATAAGCATAATTTAACAGTCACAAAGATCTAGTGTTTTTTCAATCCTTGTGACATGGACTGCCTTATCAGGAACTGTATAAGTTGTAACATATTTTTGCCTGGAAATTTCTTTAAAATATTATCCTAACAAATGTATGAAATTAAAGACCTATTCTGCTATAATTCATATTCATTTTTCTAGACCATTTTTTTACATTTCACAAACATGTCCATGTTGCTCAACAGCAAGCTATCATATAGAAATACATTTTCATCTTTTATTTCTTCATTTTAATTGCATACCATCAGATAAACTTGGCACGCAAGAATACCTTTGTTGTATTCATCACTTGTAGCAAGTTTATGTTATTGGTGTTTTAATTATATTTTATATTAGGGAGATATTAAAATACGCAATTCCTGTGAAAGTATAACTGCTTTTAATTACATACATTCTCAGGAAATGATTTAACTGTAGACTGTATTCACTTTAAAGGCTTATTGAGTTTTACTCTTGTTAAAAATATGAAAAACAATCAATAGAATGCATTAACACATTTAAATTAATTGTAAAATATAAATTATTTATCTACTTTTTATTAAGATCATTTCTTTTTTTATGATTTTACACACGTTAGGCCAGTTTCATAAGTAAGCTTTTTCTTTCTTATATATGAAATATGATCTATGATTTTTTCAGAGTACTTTGGCTATTTTTGGTTTGTGTGTCAATTTCTGCAATCCTTATTTCATCGGTTTTTCCCATCCGTTTGTGCGATCTAAACGATCTAATCAGCCACAGACTTAGCGTTTTGCACCGTCATTGACTGATCAGTGGTGAGTTGGGAATAATCAATAATATTATTATTATTATTATTATAATGAGCATTTCATTATTGATGCTCATTCACAAGTTATCATTATCTTTAAATGTAAATTTTTGCATTAGTGCTCATATGGATTCTAAATACAGAGTTAATAGACATCAATGGGATCTTGCTTAATACTGCATTTACCCGTATTTTTTGGACTATAAGACGCACCGGACCATAAGACGCACCCCAAATTTGGGGTGAAAATTGCAGAAAAAAAGATTTTTTATAACATGGGGGTCCGTCTTATTGTCCGAATTTACAGTATCTTATGGCGGTGGCAGAGCAGGGTCACAGGAGGCAAGGTGGGGTGATGCTGGGATGAGGAGGTGCTGGGATGAGAAGGTGCTGGGATGAGAAGGTGCTGGGATGAGAAGGTGCTGGGATGAGAAGGTGCTGGGATCAGGAGGTGCTGGGATCAGGAGGTGCTGGGATCAGGAGGTGCTGGGATCAGGAGGTGCTGGGATGAGAAGGTGCTGGGATCAGGAGGTGCTGGGATCAGGAGGTGCTGGGATCAGGAGGTGCAGTGAGAGGTATGGCGTGAGAGGGGTCCCTGGCGTACCATGCAGGCTTACCTAGGTGGCAGAGGTGCGGTGGCAGAGGTCCGGTGGCAGAGGTGCGGTGGCGGGGGTGTGGCAGCAGAGGAGGCGCAGGAAGCGGGGTCCCTTTCCCCGGTATGGTGATGCAGCAGGCCCGGTATGCAGCAGAGCCGGGTGAATCCTCTTGTTATCGGTGGGCGCGGCCATCTTCCTGAGGCCGCGCGTGTGTAGATGAAGCGCTCTGCTCCCGGGGCTTCAGGAAAATGGCCGTGGGAGGCCGCGCGTGCGCAGATGGAGATCGCGGCGGCCATTTTCCTGAAGCCCCGGGAAGAAGAGCGCTCCATCTGCGCACGCGCGGCCTCCGGAAAATGGCCGCCACCACCGATAACAAGAGGATTCACCCGGCTCTGCTGCATACCGGGCCTGCTGCATCACCATACCGGGGAAAGGGACCCCGCTTACTGCGCCTCCTCTGCCGCCACACCCCCGCAACCGCACCTCTGCCACCGGACCTCTGCCACCGCACCTCTGCCACCTAGGTAAGCCTGCATTGCGACTATTAGACGCACCCCCCCATTTTCCCCCCTTTTTTTGGGGGGAAAAAGTGCGTCTTTTAGTCCGAAAAATACGGTAAATACAACTGTATTTTGCTGTGGAGTCTGTACATTTTTGTAAAAAATGTCAGCATGTTGAATCAGATGTGATATATTAAACTGAGTTATTTACAGAAGCCTTATGAATAGCATGTGTAGTACCCTGCAGCGGCCACTTTCAAAAGATGGAGCAGCTCCACAATTGAGCAGTTCAGGCCAACAGTCGCCACCAACACTAAGAACATCTGATAAGCGGGGGTGCCGTTTGTCAGACCTTGACCAGTCAGACATTGATGACCTTAACTAAGGATAAGTCATCATCAATGTAAAAGAAGTGGACAATCTCTTTAATGTTGTCTTTATGTGCTGTACCTGCCATAGTTAAAAAAGCAGTGTGTGCTTAAAAATTAATCAACTTTTTATTTTAATTTGTTTAAATAAATCAATAGTACATGTGAAAATGAGAAGGCTTTTTAACATATCTTATTGGAAAATTCTATTTTTTTCTCCTCATTGACCGATCACTCATTTTTAAAATTCTCAATTCATGGGTAAAAAGTGTCTTCTATGAACACAGTTTCCCATTACTGAGATAGGAGATGGCAGTTGGTGCTCCCAAAGGCCTATGGAGAGCTGTAACTGTCATTTCAGGAGAACTTGCAGTAGAATGTCTGTGTCGGCCTCTAGCTCCTCCCTCCATAGAATTTTAAAAGCACCAACTGCCATCTCCTACCTCATTTATATGAAAGTCTATCTTCACTGAGTACAGATTCTAGTGATCTTACTCATGAATTGAGAGTGAAAGATCTATCTAGGAGGTAGAAGAAGAAAATTGTAATTCATGATATATAATTTAAATTATTACTGCTAGTTATCATTGGCTATACTTTAAGCATAAGGAAACAATTTAGTTCCCGGTTATCAGTAGCAAATATTAAAAATAAAATAATACAGTGCCATATTGTGCTCCATTACTGTAACACATGAATACAGTCTCGAAATACTTCTTCCATATAGAGTTGAGCAAGAATATTCAGAGGACCCTTGTCCAGCAGCCACATTGGTTGTCCCTGACTGCTGGATCAGAACGGTTAGAAGCTCCTCCTACATACCAGTGTCCCCAGTGCATCTTCTGATTAATAGGCCCAGTATGACATAATCGTAGGGGACAGATAATCAGAACAGATCCTGGGGAGGTAGGAGAAAGTTCATGGGGCTTTGGTCCAGCAGTCACAGACTACTGACATGGCTGCTGGACTAGAGTCTGGAGAATCTTTTTGCTAAACTCTACATCCAAACAGTGCTCAATAATTAGAGCAAAAGAGTATTTAAACATTAACATTAACATTAAATAAGCCTCTAATGCAGTTCTATGGAAAGAAAAAATACTAACATCAATGCTCTGATGAAATACTTTAACGCACTGATGACATCCTGGTTAAAAAAAGCAATAATACAACTAAATCAAATATATATAATATTTAATTTATTAACACAAATGATATATTGTGCAGTAACAGCAAAATATGGCTCAAAATTTGTCATTTCTGGCTTTTAAATACCTTACATTTTTTTATGAAGTTTTTGATAGCATTTAATAATTAGTATAATTTTGTATGTGCAGAAATGTTTCTGCTCCTAAATGTCACATTGGGATTTAACTAATGTCTAGAGCACAAAAAGAATATTGAAGGGATTTTACTATCTAAGACAATTAAACAAAAGTTCATGCATCCAGATACTCTTCTATGTGAGTTGCTGAAATGGTCGAATGTTTCATTACTTCCTTAAAACTAGAGTGAAGATAACTCATGCGAGGCCTCCTCTCCACCCCATCTACTCCTTCAGGAGTGCCAGACAAGAGTCAACAGAAGTGACCCTAAAGATGACCACACATTGCAGAAATGCACTAACCCATCCCTGCTTCTGTCTATGCCCTAATGCTCACCAACAAGGTAAGTAGAAGTAGACAACCACCAGACACTGACAAGTATATCTGTGACCAGATGGTCGGGGGGCCACACAGAATGCTATCAAAGTAAGGCTGTCGCTGCAGGCTCTTCACCAATGCTTTAATTAATTTAAGTTTTTCAGCTTTACAATGATAAAGGTGAATTACTATATACATAAAAACGTGTGCCGCATTTTAATAGAGTATTTGTTTTAAATCACCATTTTCAAGTTAGTAGCCTAAGGTGAGTAGTAAGAGTACAGTAGTTTACAGTTAGTGTCACTAAAATGGTACATAGCTAGTCCTGCTCTCCAATAAGTAGATAGAATTGCATGCAGTTTAGGCAACATTTTGTTATCTAGAAATATAGCTGCTCTTATATCGCTTACTTTTCTAAAATGTGCTAGTATTGTCTTGTATCAGTCAGTATTGGCTGAAAACAGTAGTGTTTATTTCTAAATAGTAAGCAGGACTAAGTATGTTTAAGTATTAGCACTAACTCTGTTACACACCTGTCCTGGGTCCGGGCTCTCCTCCCTTCATCTTGGTCCCCTGCTCTCTGCTGCCCTCCATGTTAGGGTTTGCAGGTTGCCTGGCCTTGAACTTCATCTCCCTAGGCCTTTTAAGGCCCAATAGGACACACACCTGTGTCTTCAGATTGTCATTCTATACTTTATTTTATTTCTCTCCTTCTCCTATGCATGCTGTGTTACTTGCTTCTGTCCATGCTGTACTGCTTACTTTGCTGCATCCATCCTGCTGTTCCCAAGATTCCTGAGGGTGTCTTGTCCTTGTTCTCACGTAATCCTGCCAGCTGTACCACCTCTTGGGGCCCATATACCCACCTGATTCTGAGGTTTAGTGAGTCCACTTCACCAGGTGGGCCATAATAAACTCACAACAAAACTACCATTTTATTTGGGGAATGGTTAGTAAAAGCAACTTTTTTTTTTAACTTTTGCAGCTGATTCATGGGCCCCGCTTCTAAGGCCCCTGATGCAAGTTCTGCAGCACTGGCCAATCCAAGGTCTTGGAGAGTGTCTCAATGCAGTGTATTAGAAAATATGGAAGCACCGTGGGGAAAAGAGGAGGGCCCCATGAATCAGTGGTGGAAAAGCATGAAACAACGGTCAAAATACTGGGCTTTGACAAATGCACCAGATTTATCAGCACAACAAAACAGTTTAAAGTAGGTGTTAGGGTTGGTGGATCACACTAAATATAAATTATGATCCAGTGCGATCACAACCCAGGGTCCACCGTGCAGAGATGGTAAACCGCAGCTAGTAAACGATGGCAGAGCGAAACTGTGAGCTAGCACCTTAAACATACTGAGTTAAACGTCACTCAATGTGAACAGAGCACAAAGTAACTAGCTCTGTTTCTCCACAGAGCTGTACTGTACCAAAGGGCTCTTTAAGCTAAGCTCTGTTACTCCACAGGAGCTCCAGTAGAACTGTACAAGCGAGCACTTAGAGCTATAAACTGTAAGACGACACAGGAGTAGAGCAACAATGACGCTAGGTGGGGGTCCTATAGTAACCCCCCAGAGATGTCTAAGCTGGTGATTGTGCTTGGTCTGAAACTCAGCTGTGCTAACCGCATACACGACTGAAGTCAGATGCTAAGCCAAGTGGGAGTTCCCACCCTACACTGCCTGCCTAGACACTCAATCGCCTTGCTAAAAGCGGCACATGTGCCATCAGAGACTGGTTGCATATCCACTCACACAAATAACACAAATGACGCTAGCATGCCGGTGTGCACCTCGGATGATCTTTTGTATGCTCAGGTCATGTCCAGTCAGACAGGACCTTGCGTGTGGACCAATCCAGAGCTGCCACATCACTTGAGCAGCTGACGACTGATGACCAATGAGATGCCATCACATCACAAGCATGCTCAGTAGGGTGATTTCTGGACTTAACTTCCTGAGCGTCTATTTGCCACTGCCTATCGCTGGTTACCATAGACTTAGCAGGAATGCCAGCAGTAACCAAGCAAACAGCATGAGCCAGAGCAAGACACTGGGACCAATGTGTTTGCTCAGCAGCACCCACTGCGGCCAAAGCAGGATGGGAGACCAAAGAGGCAGACAAGACTAGGTATCTACCCGGTGCAGTGAGAGAATCCCGGCACCTAACAGTAGGCAAGCCAAAATGTAGCATAATGTAAGAAAAAGTATCAAGATATTACAAAATTTACATACAGCAAGCATTACTGTGATACATTATGGTCATCTTCTCCCAATTTGGTCTAGTTTTATCCTATCTAAATTTAGGACAAAAATAATACATTTGTTTTATTGATGCCTACTATTTTCTTGTTTTACTTGTATTTGATGAACAAGCTGCATAAATGTAACTTGTTTCAGAAGTATTCAAAGTGTATCCAATGACCGACGCTAACTAAGTGCTATGCAATAGCACATCTGTATACTATCTGTGTAATCTTCATTCTATCTGCCAGTCTGTTTCCTGAATAAGGATGACATAGAGGGTCAGGAATGAAAAACATTGTCAGCTCTGCTTTGTGGTTAATAAATTGTATTTAATTGTAAGAAGATACCATAATCATGTACAGGGCATCAGAGTGAGAGGCAAGGGGGCAGGTAATGCAGGCACACATATGTATGCTATTTAAATAATTCCCCAAGAGTGGTCATAAATAGTTAAGTTGCAGATCACATATAGGAGTACTTATAATTATAATATATTACAACGGATGGAAACACTCAGAAAATAACTACAGCCAGTTCTTCAAATATCTTTTATCCTTGCCAATTAACATTATTGCATATTGCATTTCATATTCATTAGGTATAGTATGGGATTTAGAGCCACAATTTTTTTTGAAGTACAGACAGTAATGTTGTCATTATTCGTTGTCATACTTTTGCCTTACTTTTTTAATTATTTTGCCTTACTTTTTTAATTATTTTGTTTTAAAGTAAAATTTTAAAGGCAATGAGGACGCATTAATGGTTTCAAAGAATGCACAGATTTACAAGTTGGCAAAAGTTATACAAACTGTATAATACATTTTAAAATATCAAATTTTAATTTATGGCATATTGATATGATACAATATGCTTTTATGGGCACCTTTCAGCTGGGGAATGTTATGCAGCTTGTTATATAAAAGAGGCGGACAGCCTTCTCTGTAGCAGTGTGCATACATAGGTAACTGTCCGTCACAAAGTAGGACTGCCTCTTTAACTGCTAAGCAGGGATTAAGCATAATTAAATACAAGTTATATTGAATCTTTTACTACAGACCTGTTTATCTAATGATTCAGCGTCCCCTGCTCTACAACATGCTGCTGTCAGATCATACTGCATCCTCAGTGTAACAAGTTACTTTAAAAATCTGACTGTTGGTTGTAGTTCAAGCTCTGGATTTTACACAGATCTTAAGATTGGGGATTCTCTATCCAGCAGAGAGGAGGTCACTTGTCTGTTTATTCTCCATTCTAACTAAATGGAGAAACATACTCACTTGATCACACTTCATGCTAGGCTCACCAGGTGAGGAGGATCCTCCAAGCCTTATGTCCTGGTGAGCACATGAACCCCAAGCATTGATGCAGCATCAGTAAGGCATGTGTGCTGCCAGGACTTGGTACACATAGGAATCTTAGCATCAGTCACATAAATGGAGTACAACTCAGCATGAATAAATGCAAGTTGAAAACACGGCAACTAATTGAGCAAACCAAACTTGGACACTAGAGTTTCTATCCCAAGACACCGATAATGTAAATGATCCACTCCGGGCAACCTGCAAAACTCAATGTAGAGCACAGCAGAGGGCAGCAGAATCAGGGGAAGGGAAAGGAACCCGGCATACCCAGGACAGGTGTGTTTCTCTCCACTATTTCCTAATCACTCATCAATGAAAACAGACATGTTCTCTGAGCACAAGACAACAGACATCCAAAGAGAAGGTTCATATGAGTGTATTTTTGGTCCGAGTGCTGTCCATGAAAAAAAACGAACAGCACACAGACAGCCCTGGAACCAATTTATTCAATTACGCTGATCAGATTTCAATTTTTTTTTCTCACAGACCTAATCTGTATGTGAAAAAAAAATCACAGAATGCACTAGTTTCTTACATATGTCAAGTCAAACTCTCCAGTTCAAGTCTATCCGTGTGCAGAAAAAATTGGATGCCATGGGGAACATCTGTATAGCTTCCATTTTTATGGATACATTGCAACTCTTTAGCTCTTTAACATAATAAGCCATTGTAAATGGTTCTGTACATTGTTATAACTGTGACATGACTATTTTTTTACAATTTTTTTCTCGGACAGCATACTGACCCATAGAGTTTCATTGGTGTACAGACACATCAGTTTTAGAAATGAATCCATGTGTCCAGTATGTAAAACTCCCAATATGTCCTATTCCTATCCATTTTGTAGATCAGACTTTGCCATTTTCCATGAACAAAGTACATTTTAATTAACAGCTCTCCCTAGAATTAATAGATCTTGGAATATTAATAATTTCTACAATTGGATGTGTTTAAATAAAATGCTCCTGTGCTGAGATAATCTTTTAAATGTGCCCCTGCTGTGTACTCTGCAATGACTGCATCTGACTGTCCAGTAACATGGTCTGATCATAGCACATCTCCTGGACAGGGACAAAGCGAAATAGAGCATACAGACAGGACAGCACGGGATCATAGATGGTTCTTTTTCTGAGGAAAAACATTTCACTGCCTTAAGAAACGTTTTATAAAAATATTTTCTTTCATGTTTTATTTTTTTTCTACATCTATTACTATTCATATTATTATTTTTATCTCCTTTTTCACATAATTTTTACATACACTTTTTTTTACTATGAATTATTATCATTTACATATACAGTTTTTCAACATTCACCATTTTGCTCACTTTTTTTCTCACTTTTATTGTTTTCACCCATCAAATGCCATTACTATTCTATTCATATCATCATTCACTACACACTAAACATTTCTCATTCATTTATTCTTTTCCTCTCTTCACTCTCACTGCATCATCACTGCAATGGATTATTCTACTTTATGTACATTAGATGTTGCTCAAATGCGATACATTTTTTTGACACTCATATATTCCCTTTGGATTCCACTAATATGACCATCGCTGTGTGCATGTGCACTTCGCATCACCCCCCTGTCACCAATGGCCTCCAATAGCCATGAATCTGTGCCTATGATGTCAGGGGGAACACTTTCTCTTAGCGCTGACTCATGGCTAGGAGTGCTGTAAATAACAGAAATAGAGCGCATATAGCAGAGTGGCAATTCTCCCATGCGCCAATTAAATGGTGCTATACTCACAGCATGAATATATAAAGATCCATAATACTCACCTTAGATCACCCTTTGATAAAGCCTTAGGAAACATGAGTTGGAGTTCTGACGGTAGGAGACTTTCTTTCCTTACAGTCATGGGTACGCACTGGCTAATACATACCTTTTACTACAACCATTTTCTGTTTCTGTTTCTACATTTACTATGAGGATACATTGGCTTTAATTTATTCAACATGGGGGAAACATTCAAATGCCCTGTGCTTTTTAATATCAAAGCAAATGTATATAACAAAAGGCACTTCATTGGGACTTGCACTTTATCATTGTATTACAAGTTTATTGGACTTTTTCTCAGACTATTATGCACAAGATTTTTTTTCCACTTTATGTGTGTATTTTCATTTTGCATATAATTAACTGCACTTTATTTGCTTTTGTACCCTATTACTACATTATATGCCTAATGGATCTATTTTCAGACTAATACAGTGGGTACGGAAAGTATTTAGACCCTTTTAAATTTTTCACTCTTTGTTTCATTGCAGCCATTTGGTAAATTCAAAAAAGTTCATTTTTGTTCTCATTAATGTACACTCTTCACCCCATCTTGACTGAAAAAAAATAGAAATGTAGTAATTTTTGCAAATTTATTTAAAAGGAAAAACTGAAATATTACATGGTCATAAGTATTCAGACCCTTTGCTCAGTATTGAGTAAAAGCAGCCTTTTGAGCAAGTACAGCCATGAGTCTTCTTTTTTTCGAATGATGCAAAAAGTTGTTCACACCTGGATTGGGGATCCTCTGCCATTCTTCCTTGCAGATCCTCTCCAGTTCAGTCAGGTTGGATGGTGAATGTTGATGGACAGCCATTTTCAGGTCTCTCAAGAGAAGCTCAATTGGGTTTAGATCAGGGCTCTGGCTGGGCCAGTCAAAAATGGTCACAGAGTTGTTCTGAAGCTACTCCTTTGTTATTTTAGCTGTGTGCTTAGGGTCATTGTCTTGTTGGAAGTTGAACCTTCAGCCAACTCTGAGGTCCAGAGCACTCTGACAGAGGTCTTCATCCAGGATATCTCTGTACTTGGCCACATTCATGTTTTCTTCAATAGCAACCAGTCCTACTGTCTCTGCAGGTGAAAAACACCCCCATAGTATGATGTTGCCACCACCAAGTTTCACTGTTGGGATTGTATTGGGCAGGTGATGAGCAGTGCCTGGCTTTATCAACACATACCACTTAGAATTATCAACAAAAAGGTCTATCTTCGTCTCATCAGACCAGAGAATCTTATTTCTCATAGTCTGGGAGTCCTTCATGTGTGTTTTAGCAAACTCTATGTGGGCTTTCATATGTCTTGTACTGATGAGAGGCTGCCACAAAGGCCCGACTGGTGGAGGGCTGCAGTGATAGTTGACTTTGTGGAACTTTCTCCCATCTCCCTACTGCATCTCTGGAGCTCAGCCACAGTGATCTTGGGGTTCTTCTTTACCTCTCTCACCAAGGCTCTTCTTCCATGATTGCTCAGTTTGGCTGGATGGCCAGGTCTAGGAATATTTCTGGTGTCCCAAACTTCTTTCATTTAAGGATAATAATAATTTTATTTATATAGTGCCAACATATTCCGCAGCGCTTTACATTTATAGAGGGGATTTGTACAGACAATAGACATTACAGCATAACAATAATCACAGTTTAAAACAGATACCAAGAGGAATGAGGGCCCTGCTCACAAGCTTACAAACTATGAGGAAAAAGGGGAGACATGAGAAGTTGATGGTAACAATTGCTTTTGCTGTCCAGCCATAGTGTAAGGGTCTGGTGTTCATGTAAAGCTGCATGAACCAGTTAACAGACTAAATATGTAACAGTACAGACACAGAGGGCTAATTAACTGAATAAAGTGTATGAGAACATGATGCGAGGAACCCGATTATGGTTTAAGTTTTTTGAATGGGCCACACAGGGATAGTTAGGTTCATGCATCAAGGCGGTAGGCCAGTCTGAACAAATGCATTTTTAGGGCGCGCTTAAAACTGTGGGGATTGGGGATTAATCGTATTAACCTGGGTAGTGCAGGATTATAGAGGACACTGTACTCTTAGGAACCTTGAGTACTGCATGAATTCTTTTGTAACCTTGGCCAGATCTGTGCCTTGCCACAATTCAATCTCTGAGCTCCTTGGTTAGTTCGTTTGACCTCATGATTAATAGACAGGTGTGTGCCTTTACAAATCATGTCCTATTAGTTTAATTAAACACAGCTGAACTCCAATGAGGAAGTAGAATCATCTCAATGAGGATCACAAGAAAATGGACAGCATGTGACTTAAATTTGAGTGTCTGAGCAAAGGGTTTGAATACTTATGACTATGTGATACTGCATTTCAGGGTTTTTAAAAAAAATTCAAAAATTTTTACATTTATTTTTTTTTTTTTTCAAGATGGGGTGCAGAGCGTACATTAATGAGAAAAAATGAACTTTTTTGAATTTGCCAAATGGCTGCAATGAAACAAAAAGTGAAAAGTTTAAAGGGGTCTGAATACTTTCCATACCCACTGTATGTACAGTATAGGATATGTTTTATCTCATATGTGCATTGTTGTAACTATGCAATGAATGTTCTTGACATTCAGTCTAATTGTCATTACTATTTTTGTTTTTTGCCATGTGTCATCTTGTTATTTCTCTGGTTGACCTCAATATATATTTTAATCATGTTTATTTTTAATGTATATATCCATAAAATGTTATACTTGTTTGCACATTTGCTAATTTTTTGTTTACTCCATTTTTTCTTCTTTTTGTGAATATAATAAAATTAATTAACCAGTACAATAAAAGCCACAAAGAAAAAAAGATCAAAATACCTGAATTGCATTTTCTTTGATTGCTGCAATTTAACAAAAAGAGAAACAGTCAAAAAAATAACCCTCGCACACATCAAAATTATATTCATTACTAAATTAAATTTAAAAAGTTAAAAGTTGAAAATTGACAAACTTATACTTACTTGTAACATGATATTGCCAGGCCATTTTGCACACAATGAAAGCTATATAAATAAAACACAAAAACAATAGTGGAGTGTTTTTTATATAATTTCACCCCACTTGTAATTTTTATTTCCGCTTTGTTAAGATAAGTGATGTTATTAAAATCTACAACTTTTCCTGCAAAAGCAAACTCAAACCCTAATATGGCTGTTGCCAGAAAAAATGTTATTGATCTTGGAATAAGAGAAAAAAAACAAACATGTAAAAAATGTTTTATGTCCATTGTTTTAATTAATTATATCTGTGTAGGTATATCTTTTTATAATAATTCACCAAATACCTTATTTTCTGTTCATTGTACTTGTGTTTACTAGTGTATATTTCAAACAGGAATCCCCATTTTTTACTCACTTTCGAAGCTACTTTGACTCAGATTTCAATTAAAACTGACAAAAAGAAAATAACTAAATGTGACCCAACAATGGCCTTTACTCCTGCTTATGACTTGTGTTTGGCAGCATGACATGTTCCTGCAGCAGGAGCCTCCCCCACTGCTCTATCTGCTGTAAAGTGCAAAGATTGTAAAGCCACATCCCAATAGCTAGTCACCAACTAAAAATGTAAAAGATTAAACCCTGCCTTTTGTGCAGCATTTCTACTAGTAATGTGCGGAATATATTGCCAACTAAACAACAGATGGGGAAACATTACTTGTTCATAGGGTTGAGCGAAACGGGTCGAACATTTTCAAAAGTCGCCGACTTTTGGCTAAGTCGGGGTTTCATGAAACCCGATCCGACCCCTGTGCGGGGTCGGCCATGCGGTACGCGACTTTCGCGCCAAAGTCGCGTTTCAATGACGCGAAAAGCGCCATTTCTCAGCCAATGAAGGTAAACGCAGAGTGTGGGCAGCGTGATGACATAGGTCCTGGTCCCCACCATCTTAGAGAAGGGCATTGCAGTGATTGGCTTGCTGTCTGCGACGTCACAGGGGCTATAAAGAGGCGTTCCCGCCGACCGCCATCTTACTGCTGCTGATCTGAGCTTAGGGAGAGGTTGCTGCCGCTTTGTCAGAAGCAGGGATAGCGTTAGGCAGGGTCCATTAACCACAAAACCGCTTGTGCTGCAGCGATTTGCACTGTCCAACACCACCCTCGGTGTGCAGGGACAGTGGAAGTTTTTTTTTTTTTTTTTTTCCCCTCAGCGCTGTAGCTCATTGGGCTGCCCTAGAAGGCTCCCTGATAGCTGCATTGCTGTGTGTACGCCGCTGTGCAAACCAACTGCTTTTTTCAAAGCACAAATCCTCTTGTTCCTTCCTTTCTGCACAGCTATCTTTTTTGTTTGTCCACACTTTTTATTTCATTTGTGCATCAGTCCACTCCTTATTGCTGCCTGCCATACCTGGCTGAGATTACTGCAGGCAGGGAGATAGTAGCTGCCTGCCATACCTGGCTGAGATTACTGCAGGCAGGGAGATAGTAATTGTAGGACATTCCCTGTTTTTTTTTTTTTTTTTTTTTTTTGGTGGGAGATTAAGATTGGCAATTTGGCATTTCTGCTAGAGTGCCATCCCTGTGTGTGCCATCTCTCTCACATAGTGGGCCATAGAAAGCCTTTTCATTTTTCTGTATTTTTTTTTGTGGGGTGTATAAATTCTCCCTGATAAAAATACAGTGGGAGATTAATATTGGCCTTTGGGCTTGTGTGCCAGTCCTGAGTGTGCCATCTCTCTCACAAATAGTGGGCCATAGAAAGCCTATTTTATTTTTTTTGGGGTTTTATAAATTCTCCCTGAAAAAAAGGGAGATTAATATTGGCCTCTGGGCTTGTGTGCCAGTTGTGAGCGTGCCATCTGTGCCAGTCCTGAGCGTGCCATCTCTCTCACAAATAGTGGGCCATAGAAAGCCTATTTAATTTTTTTTTTGTTTTATAAATTTTCCCTGAAAAAAGGGAGATTAATATTGGCCTCTGGGCTTGTGTGCCAGTTGTGAGCGTGCCATCTGTGCCAGTCCTGAGCGTGCCATCTCTCTCACAAATAGTGGGCCATAGAAAGCCTATTTAATTTTTTTTTTGGTTTTATAAATTTTCCCTGAAAAAAGGGAGATTAATATTGGCCTCTGGGCTTGTGTGCCAGTTGTGAGCGTGCCATCTGTGCCAGTCCTGAGCGTGCCATCTCTCTCACAAATAGTGGGCCATAGAAAGCCTATTTAAATATTTTTTTGGTTTTATAAATTCTCCCAGAAAAAAAGGGAGATTAATATTGGCCTCTGGGCTTCTGTGCCAGTCCTGAGCGTGCCATCTGTGCCAGTCCTGAGCGTCCCATCTCTCTCACAAATAGTGGGCCATAGAAAGCCTATTTTTTTTTTTTTTGGGGTTTTATAAATTCTCCCTGAAAAAAAGGGAGATTAATATTGGCCTCTGGGCTTGTGTGCCAGTTGTGAGCGTGCCATCTGTGCCAGTCCTGAGCGTGCCATCTCTCTCACAAATAGTGGGCCATAGAAAGCCTATTTAATTTTTTTTTTGTTTTATAAATTTTCCCTGAAAAAAGGGAGATTAATATTGGCCTCTGGGCTTGTGTGCCAGTTGTGAGCGTGCCATCTGTGCCAGTCCTGAGCGTGCCATCTCTCTCACAAATAGTGGGCCATAGAAAGCCTATTTAATTTTTTTTTTGGTTTTATAAATTTTCCCTGAAAAAAGGGAGATTAATATTGGCCTCTGGGCTTGTGTGCCAGTTGTGAGCGTGCCATCTGTGCCAGTCCTGAGCGTGCCATCTCTCTCACAAATAGTGGGCCATAGAAAGCCTATTTAAATATTTTTTTGGTTTTATAAATTCTCCCAGAAAAAAAGGGAGATTAATATTGGCCTCTGGGCTTCTGTGCCAGTCCTGAGCGTGCCATCTGTGCCAGTCCTGAGCGTCCCATCTCTCTCACAAATAGTGGGCCATAGAAAGCCTATTTTTTTTTTTGGGTTTTAGAAATTCTCCCTGGAAAAAAAAAGGGAGATTAATATTGCCCTTTGGGCTTGTGTGCCAGTACTAAGCGTTCCATCTCTCTCTCTCTCTCAGTCAGTGGGCCATAGAACGCCTATTTTTGGTTTTATTTGTTTTCTAAATTCTCCCTGAAAAAATCATTTTATTTTATTTGGTTTCTAAATTCTTCCTGATAAAATCATATTTTTTTTATTATTTTTTTTTCTAAAGTCTCCCTGAAAAAAAAAAAAAAAAAAAAAAAACAGTGGGAGATTAATATTGGCCTTTCTGCTTGTGTGCCAGTCTTGACTCCTGGGTGCGTCATCTCTCAGTCAGTGGGCCATAGAACGCCTATTTTTGGTTTTATTTGTTTTATAAATTCTCCCTGAAAAAATCATTTTATTTTATTTGGTTTCTAAATTCTTCCTGATAAAATCATATTTTTTTTATTATTTTTTTTTCTAAAGTCTCCCTGAAAAAAAAAAAAAAAAAACAACCAAAAAAAACAGTGGGAGATTAATATTGGCCTTTCTGCTTGTGTGCCAGTCTTGACTCCTGGGTGTGCCATCTCTCTCTCTCTCTCTCTCTCTCTCTCTCTCTCCAATTGTGGTCCATAGAAAGCCTATATTTTTTTTCCTTGATTTGGGTTCTAAAATCTACCAGAGAAAATAACTACATCAATCATTGGTAGAAAAATATTGGCCTCTGGGCTTGTGTGCCACTCCTGACTCCTGTGTGCGTCATCTCTCAGTCAGTGGGCCATAGAACGCCTATTTTTGTTTTTATTTGTTTTATAAATTCTCCCTGAAAAAATCATTTTATTTTATTTGGTTTCTAAATTCTTCCTGATAAAATCATATTTTTTTTATTATTTTTTTTTCTAAAGTCTCCCTGAAAAAAAAAAAAAAAAAACAAACAAAAAAAACAGTGGGAGATTAATATTGGCCTTTCTGCTTGTGTGCCAGTCTTGACTCCTGGGTGTGCCATCTCTCTCTCTCTCTCTCTCTCCAATTGTGGTCCATAGAAAGCCTATATTTTTTTTCCTTGATTTGGGTTCCAAAATCTACCAGAGAAAATAACTACATCAATCATTGGTAGAAAAATATTGGCCTCTGGGCTTGTGTGCCACTCCTGACTCCTGTGTGCGTCATCTCTCAGTCAGTGGGCCATAGAACGCCTATTTTTGTTTTTATTTTTTTTATAAATTCTCCCTGAAAAAATCATTTTATTTTATTTGGTTTCTAAATTCTTCCTGATAAAATCATATTTTTTTTATTATTTTTTTTTCTAAAGTCTCCCTGAAAAAAAAAAAAAAAAAAAAAAAAAAACAGTGGGAGATTAATATTGGCCTTTCTGCTTGTGTGCCAGTCTTGACTCCTGGGTGTGCCATCTCTCTCTCTCTCTCTCTCTCTCTCTCTCCAATTGTGGTCCATAGAAAGCCTATATTTTTTTTCCTTGATTTGGGTTCCAAAATCTACCAGAGAAAATAACTCCATCAATCATTGGTAGAAAAATATTGGCCTCTGGGCTTGTGTGCCACTCCTGATTCCTGTGTGCGTCATCTCTCACTCAGTGGCCCATAGAAAGCATATAGTTTGTTACATTTGTTTTCTAAATTCTCCCTGCAAAAATCTATTTTTTTTTGGGGGGGGGTTTCTAAAGTGTTCCTGAAAAAAATAAAAATAAAAAAAAAATAATAGTGTGACATTAATATTAACATTTGTGCTTCAGTGACAGTCCTGCGTGTGGGGCATCTCTCTAATTTGCAGCCACCAAAAAAAGAGTGTGTAACATTGGGCCTGATTTTCGCTGTGGTCTCACCAACCTGTAAAGGGGTAGCTAAATCATACTGAAGTTATAGTTCACCGTGTAAGTTGTGTGACTGCAACAAATAACGTTAGTTTGGTTACGTTTTTAAAACAATGAGGAAGTCTAGTGGAAGAGGTCGTGGCCGGGGGCGTTCATTGTCAGCTGGTAATGAGGGTAGTGGTAGTGGTGGAGCATCAGGTGGTCGTGGGGAAAAAAATATTGCACCTAAGTCTGGAGCTGTGGAGCCAGGTTCGTCGTCCGGCTACACAAGGCCTCGAACGCTCCCTTTTCTGGGATTAGGAAAACCGCTTTTAAAGCCGGAGCAGCAAGAGCAAGTTTTGGCTTATCTTGCTGACTCAGCCTCTAGCTCTTTTGCCTCCTCTCGTGAAACTGGTAAAAGTAAAAGCAGCGCGTCGTTAGTGGATGTTCACGGTCAGGGACAAGTCACTTCCTTGTCCTCTTCAGCAAAAACAACAACAGAGAAGAATGCAGCAGGCGACACAACGGGTTACTCCATGGAGCTCTTTACACATACCGTCCCTGGCTTAGAAAGTGAAGCAGTTAACAGTCCATGCCCATTACAAATTGAATCTGACATGGAGTGCACTGACGCACAGCCACAGCCAGACTACTATGCTGGTCCTTTGACTCAGACCACAACATTGCCCTCGCAGGGTGCTGATCAAGAATCAGACCCTGATGAGACTATGTTGCCCCATCACGAACGCTATACCACCGAACGACACGGTGACACAGACGAAGTTGCGCAGGAGGTACAAGAAGAGTTATTAGATGACCCAGTTCTTGACCCCGATTGGCAGCCATTGGGGGAACAGGGTGCAGGCGGCAGCAGTTCTGAAGCAGAGGAGGAGGAGGGGCCGCAGCAGGCATCAACATCGCCACAGGTTCCATCTGCCGGGCCCGTATCTTGCCCAAAACGCGTGGCAAAGCCAAAACCTGGTGGAGGACAGCGTGGCCATCCGGTTAAAGCTCAGTCTGCAATGCCTGAAAAGGTATCCGATGCTAGAAAGAGTGCAGTCTGGCATTTTTTTAAACAACATCCAATTGATCAGCGCAAAGTCATCTGTCAAAAATGTTCTACTTCCTTAAGCAGAGGTCAGAATCTGAAAAGTCTCAATACTAGTTGCATGCATAGACATTTAACCCTCCGTCACATACAACTGATCTCACAGGCGCTTCTCTTTTACTTTCATTTCTCCTTCCTCACCAGATTGTGAGGAAACCCCCTCCCTCCAGGTAGTCTCCTGTCTCTTGAAGGTCTGTGAAACCTGATATCACAGTTGGATTTCAGAGATTCAGGGGAGAGGATATAGCTGCACAGATCTCTCAGGCTCATTGTATGTGAATACGTCACATTCAGTAAGGTTGGTATTTTATGTTTTTATTCATCACAATAGTTTATTTAGCTTGTTTTATGAATGTATAGCACAAAATGTGAGGATATTTCATAGAAATAAGGGAGATTTTATAAAAGAAAGTGTGCTGCTCAGGCATATACAGTAGTTCCCTAACATATTCCTTCTCTTGCTTCAGATTATCTGCTGAAATGGAGAGGAAAATGTACAATTTATCCAAACAACTTGATGTTGAGGAAGTAACAAACATGATGTTAGATGATAGAGACCTCACACTGAATGAGGATTTAGGAGAGGAAAGTGAGATTGATTCTCATGATGAGGTGGAAGAATGTGTCCTGGATTCTGAAACAGAGCAAGATGGTGACAGTGGTGAGGATGAAGAAGTTGGATCATATTATATTGGAAAAGATAAAAATACTAAATGGAACAAGAAGCCATTCCAGAAAAAACGTAGGGAACCTTTAAACATTATTACTCACCTTCCTGCAGTAATAGGAACTGCACGTAATGCAAAAACTGCAGTTGAATGCTGGAACAGTATATTTACAGATGACATTCTGGACTCTATTGTCACATATACCAACCAATATATAGACATTATAAAGGACAAGTACATCTGCAACAGAACCATCAAGCCCACAGATGAAATAGAACTGCGTGCTTTTTTTGGATTACTGTACCTTGCAGGAGCTTATAGGGCAAATAGACAAACTTTGGAGGAACTTTGGGGTAAAGATGGGGATGGAGTTGAAAAATTTAGCCTTGTTATGTCCATAAACAGATTCAAGATTCTAATTCGTTGCCTTCGGTTTGACGACAGAACTACCCGAACCGAACGCAAAACACATGACCGACTTGCTCCAATTCGTGATGTATTTCAAAGATTTGTTGCAAACTGTAAACAAAGTTATTACCCTGGAGAGAATCTCACTATTGACGAAATGCTCCCTGGTTTTCGTGGTAGATGTGCCTTTCATCAATATATTCCATCAAAGCCAAACAAATATGGAATAAAAATTTATGCCCTTGTTGATGCCAGTAAGACCTACACTTACAACCTGGAAGTTTATGCAGGAAAACAACCAGAAGGTCCTTACTGTGTGAGCAACAAACCCATTGATGTTGTAAAAAGACTGGCTGAACCCTTATTTGGATCAGGTCGCAATATTACAGCTGACAATTGGTTTACAAGTTGTGATCTGATTGATTATCTGAAAATTCAGAAGCTGTCATATGTGGGAACTGTAAGAAAAAATAAAAGGGAATTGCCGCCACAGTTTGTAAGTGTGAAAGAGAGACAACAGTACAGCAGTATGTTTGCATTCCATAATGGAAAGGCTTTAGTTTCCTATGTACCACATGCCAAAAAAATCGTACTTCTTCTATCAACACTTCATGATGATGCTGCCATCGATCCTGGGACTGGGACAGAAAAAAAAACGGAGATAATTACATTTTACAATGCCACCAAAGGGGGTGTGGATACAGCAGATCAGATGTGCTCCACTTTCAACGTCAGCAGAAACATCAAACGCTGGCCAATGGTCATATTTTTTGCTATGTTGAATTTGGGTGGTATAAATTCACAAGTAATTTATCTTGAAAACAAGCTTGAACCACTCCGTAGACGATTGTATCTGAAAAAATTGGCCCATGAACTAGTACTTGGAGAGCTACGCAGGAGAAGCGTGAAAACAATTGGTATCCCCTCTCGCCTTCAAGTTCAGCTCAAAAGGTTCCGCCCAGAAGATGATGGTGAAAAGTCACCATCTGCACCACCTCACAAAAGAAGGAGATGCACCACCTGCCAAACGGAAAGCGGAACCAGAAGGCTTTCAAATTATGAATGTCTCAAATGTCATAAAGCAATTTGCCTTACACATGCAAAAATGGTGTGTAATTCTTGCTATTTGCTCTGCAAGTGTGACTTTTCTGGGGAAACCTCAGCATCTACTTCTGATTGAATATGTTTTTAATAGTACTTAAGGTACCTTAAAATTAAGTTTGTGCTCAAAAATTTTCTTTGTACATTTTTTTGAGAGAGTCGAACTGGGGACTATTTGGCGGGAGTTTTGAAAAGTTTGTATTTCATAGTTATTAGTTTTATGTTAAGTAAATGTTTTTTTTTTGCAACTGATTATGTGTAGTCTCTTTTATTACATCCCTATGAAGGTCACTGATCACTTTTAGAGCACTGAAATTGCAAACATTAGATATTATAGGTATTTTTCCAGCAGGCGCCTGACAGGCACACTGTATGTGAACTCGTTAGTCCGAATATTGTATGTGACGGAGGGTTAACCACCATGCATTTGAAAGCTTGGACTAACTACCAAACGTCCCTTAAGGTTGTTGCACCCTCGGCCAATGAAGCTAGTCATCAACGCAACATCCCTTCCGGCAGTGTAGGACCACCATTTAGCGCACCACCTGCTGTATCTGTGCAGGTATCTTTGCCAGGCCAAAGCAGTCAGGGTCAGGGAATCACCAGTTTCGTAGTAGGAAACACTGCATCTAGGGCACCGGCGGCAACAATACCATCTCCCACCGTCTCTCAGTCTGCCATGTCCACCGGCACCCCCGCTAGTTCCACGATCTCCAGCTCTCCAGTCCAGCTCACCCTACATGAGACTATGGTTAGAAAAAGGAAATACTTAGCCTCGCATCCGCGTACACAGGGTTTGAACGCCCACATAGCTAGACTAATCTCGTTAGAGATGATGCCCTACCGGTTAGTTGAAAGCGAAGCTTTCAAAGACCTGATGGACTACGCTGTACCACGCTACGAGCTACCCAGTCGACACTTTTTTTCCAGAAAAGCCATCCCAGCCCTCCACCAGCATGTTAAAGAGCGCATCGTCCATGCACTCAGGCAATCTGTGAGCACAAAGGTGCACCTGACAACAGATGCATGGACCAGTAGGCATGGCCAGGGACGTTACGTGTCCATCACGGCACACTGGGTAAATGTGGTGGATTCAGGGTCCACAGGGGACAGCAAGTTTGGGACAGTTCTGCCTAGCCCACGGTCTAGTAAACAGTTGTCTGTAGCCGTTCGCACCCCCTCCTCCTCCTCCTCCTCGTCCTCCTGCAGAAGCAAGAGCTCGTCCACAGACCGCAGTCGCACAAACACTCCATCCGCACCTGCCACTGTTGCACACCAGGTCTCCCATTATGGGGCAGCTACTGGCATACGTCAGCAGGCTGTATTGGCTATGAAGTGTTTGGGCGACAATAGACACACCGCGGAAGTTCTGTCCGAGTTCTTGCAGCAAGAAACGCAGTCGTGGCTGGGCACTGTAGATCTTGAGGCAGGCAAGGTAGTGAGTGATAACGGAAGGAATTTCATGGCTGCCATCTCCCTTTCCCAACTGAAACACATTCCTTGCCTGGCTCACACCTTAAACCTGGTGGTGCAGTGCTTCCTGAAAAGTTATCCGGGGTTATCCGACCTGCTCCTCAAAGTGCGTGGACTTTGCGCACATATCCGCCGTTCGCCTGTACACTCCAGCCGTATGCAGACCTATCAGCGTTCTTTGAACCTTCCCCAGCATCGCCTAATCATAGACGTTGCAACAAGGTGGAACTCAACACTGCACATGCTTCAGAGACTGTGCGAACAGAGGCGGGCTGTTATGTTTTTGTGGGAGGATACACATACACGGGCAGGCAGTAGGATGGCAGACATGGAGTTGTCAGGTGTGCAGTGGTCGAAGATTCAAGACATGTGTCAAGTCCTTCAGTGTTTTGAGGAATGCACACGGCTGGTTAGTGCAGACAACGCCATAATAAGCATGAGCATCCCCCTAATGCGTCTGCTGATGCAAAGTTTGACGCACATAAAGGATCAGGCGTCTGCACCAGAGGAAGAGGAAAGCCTTGATGACAGTCAGCGATTGTCTGGTCAGGGCAGTGTACATGACGAGGTACCGGGCGAAGAGGAGGTGGAGGATGAGGAGGATGATGGGGATGAGTATATTTTTAATGAGGAAGCTTTCCCGGGGGCACGGGAAATTGGTGGCGTGGCAAGGCCGGGTTCTGGTTTTTTGAGGGACACAAGTGACGTAGATTTGCCTGCAACTGCCCCTCAACCAAGCACAACCGCAGATTTGACAACGGGAACTTTGGCCCACATGGCGGATTATGCCTTGCGTATCCTCAAAAGGGACACACGCATTACAAAAATGATGAACGATGACGATTACTGGTTGGCCTGCCTCCTTGATCCTCGCTATAAAGGCAAATTGCAAAATATTATGCCACATGAGAACTTGGAACTAATATTAGCAACAAAACAATCAACTCTTGTTGACCGTTTGCTTCTGGCATTCCCTGCACACAGCGCCCGTGATCGTTCTCACACGAGCTCCAGGGGCCAGCAGACCAGAGGTGTTAGAGGGGCAGAAATCAGAAGTGGCGTTGGCCAGAGGGGTTTTCTGACCAGGTTGTGGAGTGATTTTTCTATGACCGCAGACAGGACAGGTACTGCAGCATCAATTCAAAGTGACAGGAGACAACATTTGTCCAGTATGGTTACAAACTATTTTTCATCCCTTATCGACGTTCTCCCTCAACCGTCATTCCCATTTGATTACTGGGCATCCAAATTAGACACCTGGCCAGAATTGGCAGAATATGCATTGCAGGAGCTTGCTTGCCCGGCAGCTAGTGTCCTATCAGAAAGAGTATTCAGTGCTGCAGGTTCAATACTAACAGAAAAAAGGACTCGTCTGGCTACCCAAAATGTAGATGATCTAACCTTCATTAAAATGAACCACAACTGGATTTCAAAATCTTTTGCCCCACCCTGCCCGGCTGACACCTAGCTTTCCTATGAAAAGGTCTTGCCTGTGGACTATTCTGAATGACTTTTCCAATCTCGTAATTTTCTTCACCTGATTGTCCAGCATACGACATGTTTCCACCTCACGAAATGGCCAAACTCCCCACACGGGGCCGTGCTATCGCCACTTTGCGCTTGGACCCTTGAGAGTGCTGTTTGTCTGAAGAGGTGGGTGTGGCCGCTTTTGGTCGACGGCACTGCCACTGGGTCCCTCATAGTACAATAAAGTGTCTCTGGCGGTGGTGGTGCGCACCCAACGTCAGACACACCGTTGTAATATGAGGGGCCCTGTGCCTGTACCGCCGGCCACAAGACAGTTCCCCCCCCAGCTCAAACAGTGCTCTACCACTAGCAAAATTATCTCTCACAGCTTCACCAATGTGTAGTCTAGGCGCTGACATCCTTCAATGCCTGGCACTGACAATACCATTGTTTTGACATTTTTGTTATGTTAGGCCTTCGAAGCCTGTCTGCGGTCCCTTCTTTCTACAACTACTACACTGACCAGGCCACTGCTGGCCGTGTTACCCTGGAACCAATTTAAAAGTGCCTACAGTCAGCCCAATTTTGTTATGTTAGGCCTTCGAAGACTGTCTGCCGTCACTCCTTCCACTAGACTTCCACTGACCATACACTGCTGCCCATGTACCCCTGGAACCAATTTAAAGTGCCTACAGCCAGCCCAATTTTGTTATGTTAGGCCTTCGAAGCCTGTCTGCGGTCACTCCTTCCACTAGACTTCCACTGACCAGACCACTGCTGCCCGTGTACCCCTGCAACCAATTTAAAAGTGCCTACAGCCAGCCCAAGTTTGTTATGTTAGGCCTTCGAAGCCTGTCTGCGGTCACTCCTTCCACTAGACTACCACTGACCAGACCACTGCTGCCCGTGTACCCCTGGAACCAATTTAAAAGTGCCTACAGCCAGCCCAAGTTTGTTATGTTAGGCCTTCGAAGCCTGTCTGCGGTCACTCCTTCCACTAGACTTCCACTGACCAGACCACTGCTGCCCGTGTACCCCTGGAACCAATTTAAAAGTGCCTACAGCCAGCCCAAGTTTGTTATGTTAGGCCTTGGAAGCCTGTCTGCGGTCACTCCTTCCACTAGACTTCCACTGACCAGACCACTGCTGCCCGTGTACCCCTGGAACCAATTTAAAAGTGCCTACAGCCAGCCCAAGTTTGTTATGTTAGGCCTTGGAAGCCTGTCTGCGGTCACTCCTTCCACTAGACTTCCACTGACCAGACCACTGCTGCCCGTGTACCCCTGGAACCAATTTAAAAGTGCCTACAGCCAGCCCAAGTTTGTTATGTTAGGCCTTGGAAGCCTGTCTGCGATCACTCCTTCCACTAGACTTCCACTGACCAGACCACTGCTGCCCGTGTACCCCTGGAACCAATTTAAAAGTGCCTACAGCCAGCCCAAGTTTGTTATGTTAGGCCTTGGAAGCCTGTCTGCGGTCACTCCTTCCACTAGACTTCCACTGACCATACACTGCTGCCCATGTACCCCTGGAACAAATTTAAAAGTGCCTACAGCCAGCCCAAGTTTGTTATGTTAGGCCTTCGAAGCCTGTCTGCGTCCCGTTCTTTCAACTACAACTACACTGACCAGGCCACTGATGGCCGTGTTCCCTTGGAACCAATTTTAACTTGCCTACAGCCAGCCCTATGTTATTATGTTAGGCCTTCGAAGCCTGTCTGCGTCCCGTTCTTTCAACTACAACTACACTGACCAGGCCACTGATGGCCGTGTTCCCCTGGAACCAATTTTAACTTGCCTACAGCCAGCCCAATGTTAGGCCTTTGATGCCTGTCTGCCGTCACTCCTTCCACTAGGCCTCCACTGACCTGTCTATTGCTGCCCGTGTACCCCTTGAACCAACATCATTAAATATAAAAAAAATTAATTTGATTATAAAAAATAAGATCGTGTTGAGATCTCAAATGCAGACATTTTAACAATCAAAACAAACACACAACAAATATCTGGAACTGTACTACAAAGGTCCAACAGCTACAATTTCTTTCTCCTGCAAGAAGTTAACTGAAAGTTTTTTGGAGTTGTTAACACAGATATGTCATCCACCGAGTGTTGTCCTGTCGCGTCTCCTTTAAATTATTTCCAATGAGATGTTAAACTATTAATTTAATAAAATCAATAATTAAAAAAATAATTGAGTAAGTCAAAAGCACATTGCAAATAAACATTAATTACAAATCAAGAAGCATGGCGCGTCCGAGGGTGAGTAGATACCGAATAAGAATATAATCACCCTCGGACGCGCAATGCTTATTTACAACAGCCTTCCTTCCTAAGAATCAGCCCTTCCGTGGTGTAGAGAGAGGTTGTGTTACACTCCAAGGTGTTCCCCGGGTTGCCTTTCATGAGCTTCGATCTTCCGGCTCTCGTTTAGTAGCTGTTGGAAACTACGCTGCATTAGGCCTACTAATTGTGTATGGGTGAAACAGTGGCGCATCTGCGGTCCCTCCTTCCACTAGGCCTCCACTGACCTGTCTACTGCGGCCCGTGTACCCCTTGAACCAACCTAATAAAATATTTAAAAAATTAATTTGATTATAAAAAATAAGATCGTGTTGAGATCTCAAATGCAGACATTTTAACAATCAAAACAAACACACAACAAATATCTGGAACTGTACTACAAAGGTCCAACAGCTACAATTTCTTTCTCCTGCAAGAAGTTAACTGAAAGTTTTTTGGAGTTGTTAACACAGATATGGCATCCACCGAGTGTTGTCCTGTCGCGTCTCCTTTAAATTATTTCCAATAAGATGTTAAACTATTAATTTAATAAAATCAATAATTAAAAAAATAATTGAGTAAGTCAAAAGCACATTGCAAATAAACATTAATTACAAATCAAGAAGCATGGCGCGTCCGAGGGTGAGTAGATACCGAATAAGAATATAATCACCTTCGGACGCGCAATGCTTATTTACAACAGCCTTCCTTCCTAAGAATCAGCCCTTTCGTGGTGTAGAGAGAGGTTGTGTTACACTCCAAGGTGTTCCCCGGGTTGCCTTTCATGAGCTTCGATCTTCCGGCTCTCGTTTAGTAGTTGGTGGAAACTACGCTGCATTAGGCCTACAAATTTGGTATGGGGTGTAGAGACAGGTTGTGTTACACTCCAAGGTTTTCACCAGGTTGCCTTTCCTGAGCTTCGATCTTCATGCTCTCGTTTAGTAGGTGTCGGAAAGTAGGCTGCATTAGGCCTACAAATTGGGTATGGGGTGGAGAGAGATGGTGTGTTACACTCCAAGGTGTTCCCCAGGTTTCCTTGCCATTGCTTCGGTCTTCCGACTCTCGTTTAGTAGTTGTAGAAAAGTACACAGCATTAGGCCTACAAAATGGGTATGGGGTGGAGAGAGATGGTGTGTTACACTCCAAGGTGTTCCCCAGGTTGCCTTTCCTGAGCTTCGATCTTCATGCTCTCGTTTAGTAGGTGTCGGAAAGTAGGCTGCATTAGGCCTACAAATTGGGTATGGGGTGGAGAGAGATGGTGTGTTACACTCCAAGGTGTTCCCCAGGTTTCCTTGCCATTGCTTCGGTCTTCCGACTCTCGTTTAGTAGTTGTAGAAAAGTACACAGCATTAGGCCTACAAAATGGGTATGGGGTGGAGAGAGATGGTGTGTTACACTCCAAGGTGTTCCCCAGGTTGCCTTTCCTGAGCTTCTATCTTCAGGCTCTCATTAAATTGTGGTTAAATGGAACAACTGCATTTGGCGTACTAGTTGGTTTGGGGCCTACTATCGGTGTCTGCCACTCCTTGCTGTTCTCCTGGTTTCCTGTCCTGAAATACCATTTTCAGCCTCTCGTTAAGTAGTTGTTAATGTTAGACTGCATTTGGCCTACTAGTTGGGTTGGGGCCTACTATCGGTGTCTGCCACTCCTTGCTGTTCTCCTCCACTGAACAAAGCTGTGCCGCCTGTTTACTACGGTTGCCAATTTTGAACTGCATTTCGACTACTTACTGATTTGGCCCTACTCTCTGTGTCAGCCTCTCATTCCAGTTGTCCTCCACTGCAATGCCCCCTGGTTATTCCTGTGTTACCAATTTTGAACTGCATTTAGCCCACTTTCTTCTTTGGGCCTATATCTGTGTTTCCACTTCATCGTGCCCATTGCCCAGCCAGTGATAGATGAGTCTGCTGGTACATTGACCCATAACGCAACATTCCCCGTGCACGCTACACAACAACATTGTGACCCTGCTGAAAGTCAGGTTGCTCTTCCCGCATACCATACCACCTTACACGGGGACAAAGAGGAAGGTGCAGATGAAAGTGCAGGTTCCTTCATCAGGTGGGGGGAGGAATACTAGTTGGCGACGTCACTGGCACAGGGCCTCTCATAGTACGCAAAAGTGTTGCTGCCGGTGGGAGGCGCCCCCGCCGTGCAAACACACCGCTGTACTTTGAGGGGCCCTGTGCCAGTGCCAATGCCAACGAGTGGGCCCCCCCTGCTTGCTCAGGTTCACAGCACTTGCAAAGTTGAAATACTTACCTCTCCCTGCTCCACTGCCGTGACGTGGTCCAGATTTCCTGGGCCCACTAATTACTTGAACCAGCCCTACCCCCCACAACTTTAGCCAAATGACCCCCAATTTCAAATGCCTTCCAATTATTATAAGGTAAATTACGCTTGACAAGCTTCATTAAGAAGAATGGATGGTTTTGACATTAAAATGGCCACTCTAGGTGTTTTCCTGGCCCCCACTCCCTGCCGACTATGCTGCCCCATTGACTTGCATTGGGTTTCGTGTTTCGGTCGATCCCGACTTTACGTCATAATCGGCCGATTTCACTCGACCCGACTTTGGACATAGTCGGGTTTCGCAAAACCCGGCTCGACTCTAAAAAGGTCAAGGTCGCTCAACTCTACTTGTTCATTTACTGTATGAGCATTTTTGCTTAAAATATAATTTTGAAGATTTGAAAAACTAAATAAAAAACGTAATGAATTTGCATAAAAAAGCAAGTATAATTAGGCCAATTTCTGGGGTTACTTGGTAAATTTCTGTTTTGTTGGAAACTCAGCTGAGAAATTATCGATTGTCTAATAGGGAAAAACTTATCCAAAAGACACCCTGAGTTTGTAAGAAAATTCACTCTGTTTCAGCTCACATATTAAACGAACATTTAAGTTACAAATTTTGCTTTGAAACATTTCAAAGGGTGACAATTCTGACATTCATTTTCTTAAAAAAATCTTCAGGAAAATTATATAATTTCCTGTTCTAGGTCAAGCATAATATAGCATTTTGACTATGAAATATCAGTATATACAGTACATCGCTAGTAAGGGTGAAAATAGAAAAATTAAATAGAAGTCTTGAGAGCTTGATGAATTCTAAGTAACCTAAGTTTTTAGGAGGATGAATTTGGCTATTGATTACTTCATTATGATATCTCAGTAAGTAAAGGCAATGTGCAATATTGAACATACACTCCACAACATAGAAATTACATATCTGAAAAGGAAAAGTTGTAGAATTAAGGAAATCACAGAATTGAAAGATGTCAATGATATGCATATTATAAAAAAAAGTAGAAACAAATTATCCACAGCATCTCAATTCATTCACTATCAATAATGAACACTAAAATGCATGCATCACATTAGCATAAGAAACATGATACATCATATTGTTGTATATTTTACATAAATAAGACCTTAAACTTACTGTTTATTGAATGTACATTAAAAGGATGATTAACATCCAAAAGCAGACATACATACAACAAATACAAAAAAGTAAATATTCTCAAAGGGTAGCTACAAACACCCTATCCAATTCCCTCTCCTGTTGCCTCTGCCTACCTCCAGAGGATGGCACCTTCGGGGGATACGGCAATGGTGCCCCAGGTCCTCGGCAGCTGCGGCTGCTTTTGGATGTTATTCAACCTTTTAATGTATATTCAATAAACAGTAATTTTTAGGTCTTTTTCCATGGTAAGTATTAATTGGAGGTCATATACTATATCCCTTTTTTCTTGATTTATCTCACATTCTTGTGTTGTAAAATAGCTCCAGGGACACTTTGGAAAAATGGCTATACCACTGGTTCAATGATTAATCCATTTTGTGCTACAAGTAAAATTGGACCTCACATGCCAATGCATGACTTTGGGCTGTAATTTAGGAGTCCAACTACAGCAGTTTCATTGACCTGACTCAATTATTCTCAAGGGTATCATGGTGAAGACTAAGGTAGCAATGGAGGCTCAAATGGAGCTCTATCATCTTAAGCAGTGATTCCCATTTTTTTCTTAGATGGAATAATTGCTGGAGATTAGTCTGGAGGCCACAAGGGCAATGCCATGAAGAGGCCTTCAAGAGTAAACATCACACTGGTCCTACTCCTGGGATTATGATGTGGGGAGACATAATGTATGCAGCACCTCTAGTCTTCATTCCAGGTACATTAACATCTTGGCGTTACATTGATTTGGTCACAAAACAAGTGGTCCAGCCATTTCTCCAAACTATCCCTGCAGCTGTTTTCCAACATAACAATGCCTGGCCAAATGTTGCTCAAACTTTTCTGATTATTGCATTTTTCACAAGGCCAAGGATATTAGTGTCAGTTTAAAAGACACTAAACTTAAAGGCTAAAGGATATCATAAAAATGTAAAATGACTCGTAAACTCTGTTGGAAAAAAAATAGTATCAATGTTAATTTATAGCACTGAGAGAAGCATTCTTAGAGTTACCAACCTCAGATATATTGCCTCATATACGATTTTTTATACAGCAGGGATTATGTGCTAGACTATAAAATATGTATGGTAGACATGCATGGCTAGCCATAATCACTGCGGTTTTATACTGGAACAACCTGATCAAATAAATAAATTTAGCACAAGGTGCATTACAACAGCATCTTGTAATGAAAATGAGTATTTCTTACTGAAGCGCATAATCTAATTGTATACCTTCACACTATTTCAATACGTAAGAGTTCTACATTAACAATGAAATGTATCACTCAAGTAGATACAAAGCTACAAGGGTTAGAAAATGCAATTTGCAAAAATATAATATTTATCTTGTATGTTAAATATGTTTATTTTTCTAATTTTTTGCATCTCTGTTTTACTTATCTGGTAAAATGAAGCTGTGCTCTGATTGGGTTTCCTGGGCAACAAAGTAGTATATTTTATGTTTTAATGGAATATAAACCCCATAACCCCTTTTTCGGTTTTGCGTTTTCATTTTTTGCTCCCCTCGTTCCCAAATGAATGCATCGCTGACCCCCGTCAAGTGATTGAGGTCAGCGATGCGTCGGCATGACAACCAGAGGTCTATAGAAAACCTCTATGGTTGTTGATGCCGGATTGCTGTGAGTGCCACCTTGTGGGCGGCGCTCATAGCAATGCAGTAAATCCACTACATAGGAGCGATCTATACATCGCTCCTATGTAGCAGAGTCGATCGAGTTGTGCCAGCTTCTTGCCTCCCATGGAGGCTATTGAGGCATGGCAAAAGTAAAAAAATGTTTTAAAAAATATGAAAAAAATATAAAAGTTTAAATCACCCCCTTCAAAATAAAACAATAAAAAAGTCAAACCTACACATATTTGGTATCACCGCATTCAGAATCGCCCGATCTATCAACAAAAAAGGATTAACCTGATCGCTAAACAGCGTAGTGAGAAAAAAAATCGAAACGCCAGAATTACATTTTTTGGTCGCCGCGACATTGCATTAAAATGCAATAATGGGCGATTAAAAGAACGTATCTACACCAAAATAGTATAATTAAAAATGTCAGCTCGGCACGCAAAAAATAAGCCCTTACCCAACCCCAGATTACGAAAAATGGAGACCCTACAAGTATCGGAAATTTGCGCTCTTTTTTTTAGCAGTTTGGAATTTTTTTTTACCACATAGATAAAAAATAGCCTAGGCTTGAAAAAGGCTCATTTGTAGCCGAAACGTCGCCCAGACATGTGGGTTGATTAAAATCCTGCACATTTTTCCACTGAAACAATGGAGTGGCTGCCTCCTTCTTGGAATTCTAAAAAATAGCCTAGACATGTTGGGTGTCTATGAACTTGTAATGACCTGTTGAATCATATTGTAGGTCAGATTTAGCATTTAGCAACCTAGCAAGAAAAAAACAAACAAAAACAAGTGTGGGATTGCACTTTTTTTGCAATTTCACCGCACTTGGAATTTTTTTCCCCCTTTTCTAATACACGACATGCTAAAACCAATGATGTCTTTCAAAAGTACAACTCGTCCCACAAAAAAATAAGCCCTCACATGGCCATATTGACGGAAAAATAAAAAAGTTATGGCTCTAGGAAAGAGGGGAATGAAAAACGAAACCGAAAAAAGCTGAGGTCATGAAGAAGTTAATATTTTGATACCTCTTTTTGTACCTTATCATTCATCTTCTGCAGCATCTATGACTGGAGTTGCACCACACGCTAACAACAAACTACATAAATAAAGACTATTAAAACCTATTAAATAGGATAGTAGTCATTTTATGGAGCAGTTGTAGGCAAAAAGATTGAAGTACAGCCCAATAAAAGTTTTCATGAATGTGTACATTGGAAGGGTTCAGTAGAGGCATCTACAGTATGTATAACACTTTACCACCCCATAGATAAAAGGAATATGTTGTGAAAGACTGTGTGACATTCACTATTATGCATAATTCCCATAGGTATAAATATATTAATGTGATATGAATAAATTCTTTATATATGAGGTACAATGTGTAATGAATTTCATATTATTGTCTGCTCAACATTCTCAAAATTAATGCTATCAATCTACTGTAGATGAATGCAAAAAAAGTTTCAAGAGTTTCGGAGTTCATTATTAATATTAAGATTAAGGGGAATGTGTTGTTATATATGTCAAACATAATAGCAATGTGTATATAAGCATGAATAAGTTATTATTCTTGCAATATTTTGAAGATTCACTCTACATTTTGTAGATATAATAATCTTGATATATTAAAACAATAATGTAATGAATATTAAGTAATAGTTATGAATGTCATCATAGCACGTTAAAAGGCAATACTTTTTCTAGTTGTGCAGTGTAAAATACATGTTTCTTACATAATGCAGACAGTCCATCCTCCCGAATGAAGGGTTTGCACATTTACAAAATACTAAAACACATTCATTAATTCAGTATTCTTATAGCACATACAGTAGATAAGGCTATACGGTGTCAGGTATGTAGTTACATGCAGTGCACCCAACTGTTTTTGTACAACAGATCACACCCATACATTTAGACATACATAAGATATAATTTAATTATAACACTAATAATATACTTTGGGGAAACTAAGAATTTGTTGCACTGCCAATTTGGAAGCATTGAAAATTAATAAAGATCAAAAGGGTAAATTAGTAACCTGTGTATGTGATTCCCTTAAAAACATGAATTTATTTACTGAATGAATAAAATGCACCTGATAAACCCACAGTGCACACTGAAAAGCAGAGTTTATGTCTAGCAGAATCTACACTACAAAATCAGTATTCTCTTATAGACATACAGAAAGAATTCCGATCCCAACAGCTTTATGATAACATAGATATAATGTGACTGACAGATTCACCACATATTAGTTAATAATAGCGACTTATCACAATTCAATAGATACTTTCTGTATTGTATCGGATCAGTAATACCATCCCAGGATTTATATCACAAAATGGGTGTACTTATCCCTAGGATGTTCGCTAGGATTTGGCACTACCGAGTTTGCAAGTTTTCCCTCCTACAAAGAATGGAGAGGTCTGTAATTTTTATCATAGGTACACTTCATCCGTGAGAGAGAATCTTTAAAAGAAATTACAGAATATCACATTGTATGATTTTTACATAAATAATTTGCATTATATTGCATGAAGTAACTATTTGAAACAATAGAAAAACAGAACTTAATATTTGGTACATACATTTTTGTTGCAAATGCAAAGGTCAGACTTTTGTGCAGTTCTTGACCAAGTTGATTTGAACTAGATGGACTTAAAGTCATCCTTCAACCTCAATTACTATGTTACTATGTAAGTTTGCACACACTATAGCAGGGATTTTGGCCCTCTCCTCCATACAGATCTCCAGATCTTTCAGGCTTCAGGGCTGTTGCTGGGCAACATTGAGTTTCAACTCTGTCCAAAGATTTTGTATTGGGTTCAGGTATGGAGACTGGCTAAGCCACTCCAGGACTTTGAAATTCTTCTTACGGAGCCACTGCTTAGTTGCCCTGCGGTGTATTTTGCATCACTGTCATGCTCGAAACCCAGCCACCACCGATTAAATGCTCTTACTGTGGGGAGGAGGTTGTTGGCCAATGTCTCGCAATACATGACCGCATCCATCCTCCATTCAGATTGGTGCAGTCTCCTGTCCTCTTTGCAGACAAACAACCCCAAAGTATGATGTTTTTTCCCACCATGCTTCACAATTGGGATGGTGTTCTTGGGGTTGTACTCATCCTTCTTCTTGCTCCAAATACAGCAATTGGAGTTTGAGTTGATACCAAAAAGTTCTATTTTGGTCTCCTCTGAATCATCCTTACCCCACAAGATCTTGCATGGAGCCCCAGACCGAGAAAGATTTACAGTCATCTTGCGTTTCTTCCATTATCTAATAATTGTGCCAACAGTTGTTGCTTTCCTCCAAGCTGCTTGACTATTGTCTTTTGGCTCATCCCACCCTTGTACAGGTCTACAATTTTTCCCTGGTGTCTGTAGAAAGCTCTTTGGTCTTGGTAGAGAGGCTGGAGTGTGATTGCTTGGGTGTGTGGACAGATGTCTTTCATATAGGTAACGAGTTTAAACAGGTGCAATTAATACAGGTAATGAGTAGTGTTGAGCGATACCGTCCAATATTTGAAAGTATCGGTATCGGATGGTATCGGCCGATATCCGCAAAATATCGGATATCGCCGATACCGATATCTGATACCAATACAAGTCAATGGGACACAAATATCGGAATGTATCCTGTAATGGTTCCCAGGGTCTGAAGGAGAGGAAACTCTCCTTCAGGCCCTGGGATCCATATTCATGTGTAAAATAAAGAATAAAAATAAAAAATATTGATATACTTACCCTTGGACGCGCCCTGGTTGTAACCGCTGCAACCGCCATGATTCCCTTCCTAAGAATGAGCGCGTAAAGGACCTTTGATGATGTCACGGCTTGTGATTGGTCGCGTGACCGCTCATGTGACCACTCACGCGACTAATCACAAGCCGCAACGTCATCGAAGGTCCTTCACGCGCTCATTCTTAAGAACAGAAGCATGGCGGTTGCAGCGTTTACAACCAGGGCGCGTCCGAAGTTAAGTATATCAATATTTTTGATTTTTATTCTTTATTTTACACATCAATCTTCATCCCGATACCGATTCCCGATATCGCAAAAATATTGGAACTTGGTATCGGAATTCCGATACCGCAAATATCGGCCGATACCCGATACTTGCGGTATCGGAATGCTCAACACTAGTAATGAGTGCTGAGTAGGAGGACTTCTTAAAGAAAAACTAATAGGTCTGTGGGAGCCAAAAATCTTGCTGATTGGTAATCAAATACTTATTTCATGCAATAAAATGCAATTCAATTATTTAAAAATCATTCAATGTGATTTTCTGTTTCTTTTTTTTTTGCATTCAGTCTCTCACAGTTAGCTGTGTGAGATGCATCTTGTTAAACACATATTTATTTCCTTTTGTAGGTATTGGAACACCACAAAAAGAAAACAGAGAAGAAAGGCAAATTTGACATAGTTTCACACAAAACCTCCAAAATGGGCTATACATAATTGTTGTCACCTTTCCAAAAATCTAGGTAAACAAGTTTGTTTCAAGCATGTGATGCTCATTCAAACTCTCCTGCAGCATATAACGGGTGTGGTCAATATGAAAATCACACCTGAAATCAGATAAAAAGAGAAGTTGTCTCAATCTGTGCATTGGGAGTCATTGTCTGTCACACTATAACCCCTTTCTGCCATATGACGTACCATCCCGTCGAGGTGGGGTGGGCCCGTATGCCCACCGATGGGATAGAACGTTATACGCGATCGGCCGCGCTCATGGGGGAGCGCGGCCGATCGCGGCTGGGTGTCAGCTGCCTATCACAGGTGACATCCGGCACTATGTGCCAGGAGCAGTCACGGACCGCCCCCGGCACATTAACCCCCGGCACACCGCGATCAATCATGATCGCGGTGTGCCAGCGGTGCAGGGAAGCCGAAAATGTTACCAATAAAAACGTCAACTCGTCCCGCAAAAAACAAGACCTCACATGACTCTGTGGACCAAAATATGGAAAAATTATAGCTCTCAAAATGTGGTAACGCAAAAAATATTTTTTGCAATAAAAAGCGTCTTTCAGTGTGTGACGGCTGCGAATCATAAAAATCCGCTAAAAAACCCGCTATAAAAATAAATCAAACCCCCTTCATTACCCCCTTAGTTAGGGAAAAATTAAAAAATGTATTTATTTCCATTTTCCCATTAGGGCTAGGGTTAGGGTTAGGGCTAGGGCTAGGGTTAGGGCTAGTGCTAGGGTTAGGGCTAGGGTTAGGTTTAGGGCTAGGGTTAGGGCTAGGGTTAGGGCTAGGTTTGGGGCTAGGGTTAGGGTTAGGCTAGGGTTAGGGTTAGGGCTAGGGTTAGGGCTAGGGTTAAGGCTACATTTAGGGTTGGGGCTCAAGTTACGCTTAGGGTTTAGATTACATTTACGGTTGGGATTAGGGTTAGAGGTGTGTCAGGGTTAGAGGTGTGGTTAGGGTTACTGTTGGGATTAGGGTTAGGGGTGTGTTTGGATTAGGGTTTCAGTTATAATTGGGGGTTTTTCACTGTTTAGGCACATCAGGGGCTCTCCAAACACGACATCGCGTCCGATCTCAATTCCAGCCAATTCTGCGTTGAAAAAGTAAACAGTGCTCCTTCCCTTCCGAGCTCTCCCGTATGCCCAAACAGGGGTTTACCCCAACATATGGGGTATCAGCGTACTCAGGACAAATAGGACAACAAATTTTGTGGTCCAATTTCTCCTGTTACCCTTGGGAAAATACAAAACTGGGGGCTAAAAAATAATTTTTGTGGAAAAAAAAAGATTTTTTATTTTCACGGCTCTGCGTTATAAACTGTAGTGAAACACTTGGGGGCTCAAAGTTCTCACAACACATCTAGATAAGTTCCTTGGGGGGGTCTAGTTTCCAATATGGGGGTCACTTGTGGGCGGTTTCTACTGTTTAGGTACATTAGGGGCTCTGCAATCGCAATGTGACGCCTGCAGACCATTCCATCTAAGTCTGCATTCCAAATGGCGCTCCTTCCCTTCCGAGCCTTCCCATGCGTCCAAACGGTGGTTTCCCCCCCACATATGGGGTATCAGCGCACTCAGGACAAATTGGACAACAACCTTTGGAGTCCAATTTCTCCTGTTACCCTCGGAAAAATACAAAACTGGGGGCTAAATAATAATTTTGGGGGGAAAGATTTTTTTTTTTTCGCTGCTCTGAATTATAAACTGTAGTGAAACACTTGGGGGTTTGAAGCTCTCACAACACACCTAGATGAGTTCCTTAGGGGGTCTACTTTCCAAAATGGTGTCACTTGTGGGGGGTTTCTACTGTTTAGGTACATTAGGGGCTCTGCAAACGCAATGTGACACCTGCAGACCATTCCATCTAAGTCTGCATTCCAAATGGCGCTCCTTCCCTTCCGAGCCCCCCCATGCGCCCAAACAGTGGTTCTTCCCACATATGGGGTATCAGCGCACTCAGGACAAATTGGTCAGCAAGTTTTGGGGTCCAATTTTTCCTGTTACCATCGGGAAAAAACAAAACTGGGGGCTAAAAAATAATTTTTGTGGGAAAAAATTTTTGTTTTATTTTTACGGCTCTGCATTATAAACTTCTGTGAAGCCCTTGGTGGGTCAAAGCGCTCACTACAAATCTAGATAAGTTCCTTAGGGGGTCTACTTTCCAAAATGGTGTCACTTGTGGGGGGTTTCAATGTTTAGGCACATCAGTGGCTCTCCAAACGCAACATGGCGTCCCATCTCAATTCCTGTCAATTTTGCATTGAATTGTCAAATGACGCTCCTTCCCTTCCGAGCTCTCCCATGCGCCCAAACAGTGGTTTACCCCCACATATGGGGTATCAGCGTACTCAGAACAAATTGTTCAACAACTTTTATGGTCCAATTTCTTCTCTTACCCTTGCGAAAATAAAAAATTGGGGGCAAAAATATAATTTTTGTGAAAAAATATGATTTTTTATTTTTACGGTTCTGCATTATAAACTTCTTTAAAGCAATTGGTGGGTCAAAGTGCTCACCACACCTCTAGATAAGTTCCTTAGGGGGTCTACTTTCCAAAATGGTGTCACTTGTGGGGGGTTTCAATGTTTAGGCACATCAGGGGCTCTCCAAACGCAGCATGGTGTCCCATCTCGATTCCAGTCAATTTTGCATTGAAAAGTCAAATGGCGCTCCTTCGCTTCCGAGCTCTGTGATGCACCCAAACAGTGGTTTATGCCCACATATGGGATATCGGTGTACTCAGGACAAATTGTACAACAAGTTTTGCGGTCCATTTTCTCCTGTTACCCTTGGTAAAATAAAACAAATTGGAGCTGAAGTACATTTTTTGTGAAAAAAAGTTAAACGTTCATTTTTATTTAAATATTACAAAAATTCCTTTGAAGCACCAGAAGGGTTAATAAACTTCTTGAATATAGTTTTGAGCACCTTGAGGGGTGCAGTTTTTAGAATGGTATCACACTTGGTTATTTTCTATCATATAGACCCCTCAAAATGACTTCAAATGAGATGTGGTCCCTAAAAAAATGGTGTTGTAAAAATGAGAAATTGCTGGTCAAATTTTAACCCTTACAACTCCATAACAAAAATAAATTTTGGTTCAAAAATTGTGCTGATGTAAAGTAGACATGTGGGAAATGTTACTTATTAAGTATTTTGTGTGACATATCTCTTTGATTTAATTGCATAAAAATTCAAAGTTGGAAAATTGCAAAATTTTCAAAATTTTTGCCAAATTTCCATTTTTTTCACAAATAAACGCAGGTAATATCAAAGAAATTTTACCACTATCACGAAGTACAATATATCTTGAGAAAACAATGTCAGAATCACTGGGATCCGTTGAAGCGTTCCAGAGTTATAACCTCATAAAGGGACAGTGGTCAGAATTGTAAAAATTGGCCCGGTCATTAACGTGCAAACCACCCTTGAGGGTAAAGGGGTTAATGGAGAATCTAAAGAAGAGAAGAGAACTTTCTGAGGACTTGAGGACCAAAACTGTTAAAAAAATTATGAAAATGTTGTCAATCGCAACTCCTTAAACTGTACTAAATCTAAATAATTGAAATTCTACAAAATAAAGCACCATCTAAACAAGCAGCAATTGTTGTCCTAATCTTCAAGAGTTTTCTTTCAATATTCACATGTGAAATGAGGTGCCCAGGACTTCTCATGATCCCTGACAGGCATGCCGAAATATGCCTTGTAGGCCTCGCACATTATGCGACATGCTTTCAAGGAATACTATCTCACTCTTGTCTTTATAAATTATCCACACATGTAGCAAAATGCACCTGCTGGGCGCAAACAACCTCTTGATGCCAACTAAAACAATTAGTTGTTCTTTAACTATGATAAGTTATTCTCTTACTCAGCAATAACATAAACCGTAATGTTGGTTCGAGTCACCTGTGCTTTTATACTTGTATGACTACTACTGAACAGTCCGAGAACATTCTAGAAAGTTCTAAAAGTTTCTAGAAACTTCTAGATAATTCTGGAAAATTGTATAAACCTCTGCACAATTCTAACAGTTCAGCATTATTCTAGAAGACAACTTAGTATTGAATACGAATTGAGAATGTTACCGAAAACAGACACATTTAAAAATTTAATTGTGCTGATCATAGAAGCAAAGTTTTTGTGAAACAAAAACTATTTTCTATTTGTTTTAGGCATAACCAGCTAGGAAAACACACTTTGTATCCAGGAACAAAAAATAAATAAAAGTTTGTTACATAGTGTTACAGTAATTTATTCCAAAGAGGGCAACCAAATGTTAAGTTTAGGGTGCCAACAATTTTGTCTGGCCAATTTATTTGAGGATTTGTGTGAAATTATGTCCTATTTGCCTTTGTTTTACTGTGTTTTTTGTGTTGTTCCAGTACACACAAAGGAAATAAACATGTATACCACAAAACATGTGTAATTGCAATAATTTTGTGGGATAAATGCTTCATTCTCTGAAACAGTTTCATGGGTGCCAACACTTTCGGCCATGACTGTATATAAACATATTAGCTTATATTTATATATTGATTTAAGGGATACTACATTGATGCCTTAAACTTTTAGGTTGATTGGTCTTATGCAGTAATAATTCCAAAGTTTGGGTATTGCTTTCAGTTTGGAGAGGAACCTTTAACTCCATAATGGAAATTTTCCATATTGATCTTATGTCTTCAACATGTTCAACTACCAGGACGTCAGTACACTGAAAATAACTATGCAGTGACAGATGATGTGAATAAACTGATACAGTCAGTTCAAGGACGCTAATTAAAAAAATCAGACTCCCAGATATCTGATAGGATTATGTTACCTAAGGTGTTAAAATACCCAGTGTTACTCTGTACCATCTGTCATGATCTGCCTTCTGCGTGACGGTGTAAGCGTCCTGTCTCAGCAAAGTCCCCACTATCCATAGCATCATCTACAGAATTGGGGAAGAAAACTTCAACTGTGAGAATCAACTATAGGTTTTTCAAGAATTTCATATCCAATGTGTCAAATATATTGATTCTATAATGTTTTTCACTGAACTCCTCTAACTGGTCAACTTTTAAAGGTACTTATTGGTTGATTTTTGTTGGTGTGTTGATATCCAGTTAAGGTCCACTTCTGTGCTAATTATTTTCATAATTTAGCTTAGAGTGAATGTTTTAAAAGCCTCTATCCCCATGAGCAATTTATTTAGAAAAACTGTGCTTTACTTGCCCTCTCTAGGTCCAGTGGCTCTGAACCTCCGCTTTTATTGCCTGCAGGACCGATGTCAGATCAACACTGTCCCATTCAATCAGTGCACTTACTGGCTTGCCCAGTCTGCTTGTGAAGAGCTGCATAGCTCACTGATTGGCTGCAGCGCTGTCAACATGACATTAGCTCTACAGGCAATAACTGAAACAGGGAGCAGCGGAGACTCAGCACTGGACCTTGGAAGGGTGATTATGCAACATTTTGATTTTAAAACATTTGCAGCTGCAAAACATGGATTTCCTGAAACTGGGAAACCTCTTTAATAATGGTTTAAGCTCCATTTTTCTTTCATTTAGACCCATAGACTTAAATATGGCTACCTGGGGCTTGCATAAAGAGGAGGTATTATGAAGTTTGATTTGACCGCTATAGATACCTTAACATAGAACCCCCCAAAAATAAACATGATGTGTTACCAAAAGAAATTGCTATGCCTATAACTGAAATTATTATATATTACAGTATTTTAAAATGTCAGACATTTAAATTGCACACTGAAAGCAATTCATGCAGAGTGACCATGTTTTCATGTTGAGAGTAAACATTAATATTGAAGTTATGCATTTCATACATTTTTTACTGTTCTTTCAGTAATCAAGAAATGTGTTGGAATGACCAAACAGGAGTTCAATCATGTAAAGTTTTTACCATGGACATATGAGTGATTCTTTTACAAATTCTGCAGTGAGCATTCATTTACAGTCAAACATCTGTCATTGTCAGAAAACAATGATTTGTAGGTATGTATATACATATGGAATACAGAAACTATTATAAACAGTTAAACCAGTATTTCATGGTGACTAAGGAGCTTAGAACGTGAATTTCATGCAGCTGGACCCCATCAATCAAGTTAAGCAAAATATCAGCCTCCCATGTCAAGAAGTTATCATACACAGTTAATAGGTTATGAGAATTACAGTCAATGCATTATTCAAGCTTTGTCAATCATTAAATCAATTTCATAATTTTGCATTTGCAGCATTGCTTGCATACCACTAGCATACTACTTTTAGATGCTGTCAATGTACTGTTCATTAAGCAAATAAGGCAAACATGAAAAACAATGTTGATAGCATTTAAAAGGATATATTTATTATATACTATATTACAGTATATAAATTACCTATTGTGAGATTGTGAGAAGTGCTGGAAACATGTCTAGACATTATTAATAGGGTTCTCTGAAAATAGAAAATATGTAAATAACTAAAATAAACGTCTTTATATATTAATTCCTAAATACTTTTAATTAGCAGATTCTGCTTGTTTTAGGAAATTATTTTATATAGAATTGTAATGGCAGCCATCTTGTTACACTGACAGAAACCTGTCATAGATATAATTAGGATAGATGCCTGGGAACAAGTGTAGTGAGAAGTTTTTCTGCTTTCACTTGCCGATAATCTATACCAGATACTGTCAAGCTATCATCAGCTCATAGTAAATACTCAACATTCACAAAATAAGGGTGAACAGCAGTGTGAGCAGCTTCATCTTACCTCAGCACTCCTGATATTTCCAGTTGTAGATTAGAGCAACAGTGTAAACAGCAGTCTTATCAACCTTTTCTTACCTCAATACCAATGTTATCAGCAATATTAGAAAAGCCAGACAGAGTGGACAGCAGTGTCAGCCACCTCTTATTACCTCTACATGCCAGTTATTTCAGTATTAGATCAGCAAGACAGGGTGGACAACAGGGAGAGCAGTTTCTATTTATCACAAAACTCCTGGTATCTGCAGTATTATATCAGAAAGACAGCAGTGGGAACAACAAATTTTTACCTCAGCGCCACTAGTATTTCCAGTATTATATCAGATAAACAGGGTGGGCAGCAGTGTGAGCAGTATCCTCTTACCTCAACACTTCTGCTATCTCCAATATAGGTTAGACAGAGTAGACAGTAGTGTGATCAGCCTCTTATTATCTCAGCCCTCCAAGTAAATATTAAAGACAAGGTGGACAGCAGTGTGGGCTGCCTCTTCTTATCTCAGAACTCTGGATATCACCAGTATTGGATCAAAAAGACTGGGCAAATGGTAGTGTGAGCAGCCTTTTCCTATATTAGAGCTCCGTATATGATAAGCAGTATATCAGAAAGACATGGTCTTCAGTACTGTGAGTGGCATCTTTCTACCTTAACACCAATGGCATTTCAATTATTAGATAAGATAGACATGGTGGACAGAAGTGTGAGAAGCCTTTTTCTTTCCCCTTGCACTCCTGGTATCTCTATTGTTAAAGCATAATGACAGAGTGTGTAGCAGTGTGAGCAGCCTCCTCTTACCTCACTACCTATGGTATCTCCAGTTCTAGATCAGGAAGCCATGGTAACCTGAATGGCCTCTTATTACTTCAGCGTCTCTTCTATCTATAGTATCAGATTAAAAAGACAGGGTGGACATCATTGGTAACACCCTTTTATTACCTCAGAACCCCTAGTATCTCCAGTATTACATGAAACACATAAGGTGACCATCATGTGAGCAGCCTCTTCTTACTTCACCACCACTGGTATCTCCAATATTAGATCAGTGGACAGCAGTGTTAATGCCATTTCTTACCTCAGTTTCCCTTGTATTTTCAATAGCAGATTAGATTGACAGGCTGGAAAGTAGTTTGAGCAGTGTTTTCTTACAACCAGAACTTTCGTATCTTCAGTATTAGATTAGTCACACATGATGGAAAGCAGAGTGAGCAGCCGCTTCTTACTTCAGCACCCCAGGTATTTCTAGTTCTATTACAGAAATTCATGGTTGACAGCAGTGTGAGCAGCCTCTTCTTATCTTCACACTTCTGGTATGTACAGTAGACTAGAAAAGGAGGGTGAACACTAGTTTGAGCAGTCTCCTATTTTCCTCAGTACACCTCGTACCTACACTATTAGATAAGAATATGCAATGGGAGGAGAAAGAGCTTCTTACTGCATATGATCATTGGTACCTGAGCTAATAACATTCTAGGCCATTTTAATTTTATGGCTATTACTTCCCTAGACAAAACATATATGATTTACTGATTAATGTTAGGCTAAGTGCACACGTTGCAGAATTGCCGCGGAAATTTCCATGGCAATTCCGCAACTCCTGCCGCGGGTATATCTCATGCGGAATTGGCATGCGTATTCCCGCTAAACACTAGCATTTTGCAAGCATAATTAGCTTGCAGAATGCTAGCGTTTTCCAAGCGATCTGTAGCATTGCTTAGAAAACTGATTGACAGGTTGGTCACACTTGTCAAACATAGTGTTTGACAAGTGTCACCAACATTTTACTATTAATGCTGCCTAAGCAGCATCAATAGTAAAAAGATAGAACATTAAAAATAATTAAACAAATAAAAAATCGTGATATTCTCACCTTTCGGCGGCCCCAGCAGCCTTCCCACTCGCGAGACTGCTACTTCATCACAGGTAATTTTCGCAATGCATTATTTGGAACGGAAGCATCGCGAAGAGTGGGAAGGCTGCTGGGGCCGCCGAAAGGTGAGAATATCATGATTTTTTGTTTTAATTCTTTTTAAAAAAATTATATGTTTCCCAGGGCCTGGAGCAGAGTCTCCTCTCCACCACCCGGGTACCAACCGCACATGATCTGCTTAGCCACATGCGGAAAGTAAGCGGATCAATGCATTTCTATATGTGCGGAATCCCTGCGATTCCGCATAAAGAATGAACATGCTGCTTTTTTTCCGGAATGCGATTCCGCCGCGGAAAAAACCAACATGTGCACAAAAATTGCGGATTGCATTCTAATAATAGGATGCTTAATGTAAGCATTTTTTTGCAGTTTTATTGCAGTTTTATAGCGAAAAAACATGAAAAATCCTGAACGTGTGCACACAGCCTAAACAAAAATGTATTTAGAATTACATACAAATGTAGCATAATCGTCTAAAGTGGGGAAGTCTATCAAAAAAATCATGTATTGCTTTTGACATGTAGATGCCACATTTGGTCTTCTTTGAACATGTGCTTGTTTTCCTGGAGTATATTATACTCTTAGTTATAACTTTAAAATAATATCACTGTTATAACTATATTTTAGACACAGGCTCAACATGTTTCCAAAGAAGTAGTAGTACTAACATGCTCAACTACTGTTACATTTACTACTGTTACCTGTGATTGTGAGGTTGGGGAAACAGGGACTGAAACTTTTTGTTGCAAGGTTGAGTTGTGGTAATGTTGCTTATTTACCAAAATCAAGACTTTTTGGCATAATTTTAAAAAAATCACAGCATTGGTCATGGGAAAAATCACATCTCAGCCAGAACTTGTGAATGCAACCTTATAATCAGTATGAACCTAATGGTCAGCCCTCACAAGTTGAACATTTATTACCTGTCCAATGGGTAAGTGTCAGGAATAATCAATTAACTTCTTTAATTCAGAAAATTATTTGTCAAAATATAGATTCTAATTTTTACAACAAATTGCACAACTTTCGTTTACCACTTAATATGAGTTTGATCTGTAGAAAGTATTTCTTACTATTGATGCAAGGCATCAGTTTATAATTCCAAGTTGTCAGATTTACAATTTAATAGTACATTTATTTGAGATACTATACATTCATCATGTAATAAAAAGTAACCCACAAACAAATTATTGAAAAGTTCTACAAATTTGAAAAGACAAATAACTATTAATTAAACTTGTAACAATGGAAAAAATAGCTAATGTTTTCATTGTAAAATCCTGGCAGGAAAAGCAAAATTCCCTGCTATAATAAATGGAACATCTTGATGCCATATATTACACTGTGTGAGAGAACTGTTAGTTTCTCATTTATTCCAATAGAAAATGAGAAATATAATACATTTCAAGCTTATTGTAAATACATGAAAAGTAATGATATGATTACTTTTTAATAATTTTACAACGATGTATAAAAATCAAATCGTTATTAAAATGTAAACGATCCTATGCTGACTGCGAGCATAAGGGATTGTTTAAAGGGAAACTGTCATGTAAAATAAGGCTATATTCACACTTTGCGGATTTTGCTGCGGATCCGCAGCGGATTTGACCGCTGCGGATCCGCAGCAGTTTCCCATGAGTTTACATTTCAATGTAAACCTATGGGAAACAAAAAACGCTGTGCACATGCTGCAGAAAAATCCGCGCGGAAACGCTGCGGATTACATTCCGCAGCATGTCACTTCTTTTCTGCGGATTTTCAGCTGCTCCAATAGAAAACTGCAGTTGAAAATCCGCAGAAGAAAATGCAGTAAAAACCGCGATAAATCCGCAGTAAAAACCGCGATGGGTTTTCACTGCGGATTTTGCAATTCCGCTGCGGAAAAATCCGCAGTGGAATCTGCAAAGTGTGCACATAGCCTAACAGTATTAACCTGCAGATTAATGTTCTGACACTGTGCAGGGATTGCACTAAAAGCCCCTATATCATGAGTCAGCTGTCAGACAGTGCTGGGGGGTGCAGTCACTGAGCGGTGACTGAAACCGTACTGGCGCCACCCCTATGCCAGGAAGCTGAATGTTATACATCCAAGGTTTTAAAAGGGTTAAAGGGAATCTATCAACATCTTTATACTATATAAGCTGAAGACCGCATCCTGTAGGGGTTAAAACTCAGATTTCATCAATGCTTCACTGATCAAGCTCCGTGCTGTTTTTTTCTTGCAATGATTTTTTTAGCACTAGGATTATTATTGCTGGGGCACAGCAGCGCATACATACTAATTCAACATGCCCCATCCTTTGATACGCACCTCACTCTATCTATGCACATGGTACATGCCTGGTGTGGGTGGTGTTAGCTTCTTCGGCTCTTTTGCATTTGTGACGCCCAAGAGACCGGGGTACCCAGCACCGGACCAATGGGGTCTGTCTCTTGAGGGGGGTGTCACGGGTGGCTTGACCCGGTGCTGTGGCCTCAGGCAATGCACAGTGTAAAGGGTATCGTGAGGGAACAGGCACTTACTTGATCAGCAGCAGGTTCTCCCAGCGGTGATGATCCCAATCCTGGATAGATGGCTATTGTCCAAATGAAAGGCTGAGGCACTGAAACGTTTAACCAGTTTACTTTAACAAAAAAGGATTTACAACCAGTCCTGTCACCGGAGTCTGTATGGGAACTCTGAGTTACTTTGACCCTGCCGGGGTCTTCGCCTCTTATTGTACGCAATATCTGTGTGGCCCTGCTGCTGTATGTGAACTGGCTGCCGGCCCAATCTGTCCCCTCCGGGTCCTGGTTCGACGGGCAACCCGAGTCCTTTTATCGGCTTACCCCCTCCAGGAGTACCGCTGAACTCTGTGTCTGTTGCTGCGTCCGACCCTAGTGAAGCTGATATCACCTCACGTTTTTCCGGTTGCTGTATTATATGTAATGAATACAGCCACGGATCCGGTATCCGTCTTTGCGCCTGTTCTGGGTAGTGATTAATGCTACCCGGTTCTCACAATGTCCTTTTTCTCTATCCCTCTTCTCCTCAGGCCGGTGATTTAGGCCTGGTAACAGTCACAGGGCTGTTAGAGATTCAACTGTATGACCTCTCACTATCAGCTCCTTAGCCCAACTGCCAGTTCTTCTCTCAGACCAGAATGGATCAAGGGGAGTCTCTGGAGCTCCCCCTTCTGGCCGGAGGTGGTAGTGCAGTCTTGCTATTTTAGTATTTGCATTTACTGTCAGTAACTATTTTTGTGGCAAATACCCCTAGGGGTGCCACATTCCCCCTTAGTTAAGAACAGTACTCCGGGACTGTGGGACAATAACATTTTGAAATAACAATTAATATGTACAGAGTCTTAAAAATGAAAAGGTACAAAAACCACTTGAGGAAACAAAAATATAGTTCTGTACAAAGTCACTTCAAATAGCGTCCATTAATACAGTTCTATCCTTGAAGGTACTAGGAAAGGCACTGCACTTTGTGTCCAGGAATTTAGTTCCATTTTTCCAACGGAGTTATCAATATAAAGTCTAAAGAAAGTTCAAAAAGAGCGAGGAGCAAAGTTCAAAAAGCAGTCTTTCCGGAGCTTTGATTTAGTGTTCCGGGCTGATAAAAAGTTCAAGAATATGCAAGAAGTTCATACAGACAAGTCTCTGTAGGCACTGGGCTTAAATGTTGCAGACTGATAACAATGACTATACTACATTTTCTGTTTAACTATATACGGCATAACATATATACAATTCACATTATGAGCTTTATAGTTGGTAATCTGCATACCTGGCCGGTAATTGACCCTGGGTACTACGCTGTGATCTACGTAATAGCGGTGTCTCTTCATGTGGTGTACTACTGTCTACTGCGGATGTAGTATCTGCCCGCTCTGCTAAAGATAATTCCACGACTATGGAGTTGGCAAGTCCACCGTGAATGGGATTACTCTGACCAGGAATCTGTTCTTCCTGGCCTGGAACCTCCTGTATTACGGGGTCAGCCTCTTCCTGTCTTGGGACTTCTGGTATTGGGTTTGGTGTTGGGTAAAAGGCCACCATGGGAACCACTACTGCACCATGGTATGTTAGTAGGGTTTTGGGAAAGTCTCCTATACAGGTGTGATACACTTCCTCTTCTTTTTCCTTTACTGGTTGAACCTGTATGGGTTGAATAACTTCTGGTTCTGGCTGGACAACGTCTGGCTCTTTCAATGCTTCCGGACATAATTTAAGATTGTCTCTTGACACTAGTACAGATGTTAAGCCTCCGTTTTTGCTAATGAGACACATTTTAGGATTATCCACTCTTGTTGGTAAAACTGTGTAGGGTACGGCTTCCCACTGATTGTCCAGTTTATTGGTTCGACGATTTCTCTTGAGCACTTGGTCACCTGGTCTTAATGGGGTCGCTAGAGCATTCTGGTTGAAAGTTCGCTCTTGTCTTTCTCTAGTTTGCTGAAGGCTTCTTTCCACACTCTCTTGCACTTGGCGATACTGCTTTTGCAGTATGATATCCCAATTGGAGTCTTGGACTTCTGCGTCTGGTTTCAGAATTCCCATTTCTAGATCGATTGGTAATTGGCCGGGTCTTGCACGCATAAGGTAAGCTGGGGTGCAATTGGTGGAACTCACCGGGACATGATTATACAGATCCACCAAGTCAGGCAATTTCTCTGGCCATTGATTCCTTTCTGCCTCAGGTAAAGTCTTTAGTAGTTCTATTACAATATGGTTCATCTTCTCGCATAAGCCGTTTGTTTGTGGATGATAGGCCGTCGTCCGGATCTTTTTGCAACCATACATATTACAGAATTCTCTGAAGATCTCTGATTCAAAGGCTGTACCTTGGTCGGTGAGAACCTGTTCCGGATATCCATGGGGTCTACAAAAGTACGTTTGGAACGCTTTGGCTGCTGTTTTTGCTGTCAGATCTTTTACGGGTACTACTACCAAGAAGCGTGAATAATGGTCCACGATGGTCAAGGCATAGACATAGCCAGACCGGCTTGGTGTCAACTTCACGTGGTCCATGGCTACAAGTTCAAGTGGTTGTTTGGTGATTATGGGCTGCAGTGGTGCTCTTTGGTTCTTTTGATCGTTTCTTCTGAGGTTGCACGGGCCACAATTTCTGCACCACTGTTCGATTGATTTTCTCATCCCGACCCAATAAAATCTTTCTACTTCTAACTTTTTCCAACCGAAGTGACCAGCACCATTATGGTAAGCTTCGAGGACCATCTTGACATCTTGTTTAGGCACGATAATCTGCCAAACCAATTCATGTGTTTTCGGATTGGTGTACCTTCTACAGAGCTTCCCTTGATACAGGAACATTTTGCCTCTCTCTTTCCAGAGTTGATGCGTCTCTTCTGGGGCATCCTCATCGGGATATGCACTTTGCTCAGTTAACAGTTCCTTCACCAACTTCACAGCCGGATTGCTGTCTTGGGTGTCAGCCCATCTATGGTGTGCTAACGGATTTAAATTCACCTCTTGTTGTTTCTGATAGGTACTTGACTGATGATGTTTTGCCTTGGGATGATGGAAGGCTGGTAGTTCAATTTCTTCAAGCTCCCCCATTTCTTCTTCTACATCTCTCAAGTGTGGCATCCGGGATAGGGCATCGGCATTTCCATTCTTGCGACCTGCTCGATACTTGATCTTGAAGTTGTAATTAGATAACCGGGCTATCCATCGCTGTTCTAACGCACCTAATTTGGCTGTGTCCAGGTGGGTCAACGGATTGTTGTCAGTATAGACAATAAATTCTGCAGCGGCCAGATAGTGTTTGAAACGTTCAGTCACAGCCCAAACTACTGCCAGTAGTTCCAATTTGAAGGAGCTGTAATTTTCTGAATTTCTTTCAGTAGGCCGGAGCTTTCTACTTGCAAAGGCGATGACTTTCTCCCGACCTTCTTGCTTTTGTGACAGCACCGCTCCTAGTCCCACATTACTGGCATCAGTGTAGAGGATGAAAGGTTGATGGTAATCTGGGTATGCCAGAACCTCTTCTCCGGTTAGTGCCTTCTTTAGATGTTCAAAGGAGTCTTCCCTTTCGTCGTTCCACTGAAAAGGAGGGTTTCGGTTTGAAGGTTTCTTCGTCTGCCCTACCAAGGTGTCTTGCAAGGGTGCTGCCAACTTGGTAAATCCTTTTATAAATCTGCGATAGTAACCCACCAATCCCAGGAATTGTCTCACTTCTTTTGCGCTGGTAGGTCTTGGCCAATCCCTTATGGCGCTTATTTTCTCGGGATCTGGTGCTACTCCCTCCGAACTCACGATGTGTCCCAGGTACTGTACCTTTGGCTTGAGAAGGTGACATTTGGATGGCTTGACTTTCATGCCATACCTGGATAAGGCTTCGAACACTTCTGCCAGGTCTATTAAGTGTTGTTCGTAAGTCTTTGAGTAGACGATCACATCATCTAGGTACAGGAGGACGGTCTCGAAGTTCTTGTGTCCGAGGCAGCATTCCATCAGCCGCTGGAAGGTACCGGATGCGTTGCAGAGTCCGAACGGCATGCGATTAAATTCACATAGACCCATTGGTGTGGTGAATGCCGTCTTTTCCTTATCTCGCTCAGCCACAGGGACTTGCCAATACCCGCTTGTTAAGTCTAAGGTGGAAAAATAATTAGCAGATTTCAAAGCAGTTAAGGACTCTTCTATCCTAGGCAAGGGGTAGGCGTCTTTATGGGTGATGTTATTAATCTTCCGGTAGTCTACGCACATTCTCATGGTTCCGTCCTTTTTTTTGACAATCACTAGAGGGGCCGCCCAGGGGCTACAGCTGTCTCTTATTACCCCGGCCTGTTTCATCTCCCTCAGCATATCTTTTGCACATTGATAGTGAGCGGGCGGTATGGGTCTATATCTTTCTTTTATTGGGGGATGGTCACTGGTGGGGATTGTGTGTTCTACCCCTTCTATCCGTCCGAAGTCCAATGGGTGTTTACTGAAGACTTGTTCATATTCCGTCACTAGCCTATACACCCCTTGTTTTTGATGGGTAGGTGTTGAATTTATGCCCACGTGTAGCTGTTGGCACCAATCCTCCATTTCTCCATCTGAGCCATTGCCTTCCACCTGACAGGTTGGTTCTAAGGGCTCAATGGTTGTGATGGCATTGTTGTCAACAGTATATAGCTTTGCCATTGTAGCATACCTTGGCAAAGTGACCTCTTCCTCTCCACAGTTCAAAAGTCGTACCGGCACTCGTCCCCGGTGTACCTCGACTATCCCTCGTGCTGTGAGTATAGTGGGCCTGCTGTCGGTGTACACTGGTTCTATTAAGGCTTGATAATCTCGTCCCTTAGTACCAATGGCTGCTCTACACCATACCAGCATTTCTGTTTTTGGTGGGATTACAATAGATGTTGGATCACTTACCCTCACACTGCCGATTTCTCCACCTGCAACTTCTACCTGTTGCCTTAACATCAATACTTTTATTTCCCTCCGGAGAACTCTCTGCTGGCAGGATTGGGCAGTTTCAGCAATTTGCTGTAAGACAGAAATGACTTCGGAAAAGCAGTTCTCTAACACATTCATTCCTATCAATACAGTTGGTTCACAGTTCCGCCGGTCAACATCAACAACAATTATACCCTGTTTCTTCAATTCTACTTTACCAATCTTTATGGTCATCTCCCTGAATCCTAGTTTCGGTACCAACTTACCATTACTGGCCCATATATCTAGTTCAACATCAGAGGGCCCTTTATCAATATCTGCATCAGCCCAGTACCTCTTATAAAGGATATACGGTATAGATGAAATCTGGGAACCTGTGTCCAGCAAAGCGTTGAGGGGCATTCCGTCCAGCACGATAGGGATAATGGGTCGTCCTCCGATGTACCTGTCGTGCCAGGGTGTTGGGCCTTGAAAGTTCATTCCTGCGAAGCGGCCCGCATTCCCAGGGGATTCCCGTTTAAATCACAATCTCGTGCAAAGTGGCCTGGCTGCTGGTAACGGCGGCAAATGGGCTGTCCATCCGGTTGGTAGCGGTCGCGGGGTCGTCCTCTCCATGTCGGGTATCTCCGGGGTCTCATCCATGGAACACCTTCTCTACGGTTTGACAACTCCATCTTGCGTCCTCTCATCTCCTGCATGGTTTTAGCCATTGAAGCAACAACATCAGTTAAAGAGTCAAGCTTTTGTTGAAGAGCCTCATTAGTACTGGGCCCCAGGGGCTTAGCAATGGCCCCGGACATAGCTGATGTCACTGGTACTCCATGTTGTTGAGGAGCCTCTGCCATGAGTTGCGCAGGATCCTGATCCCGAGGTGCCTCTGCCAGCTGGAGACGTATAACGCTCTCCTTTAATTGGGCAAATGTCAATTCAGGGTTCTTAAAAACAAGCATGCTCACATGCCCCCGGTGAGAAGGGGTGTAGAGTCCCTCAATAAATTGATCTCTTAGCAGTTTATCCGCTCCGGTGTTAAAAATGGGTTCAGCCAGTGTAAGTGATTTAAGGGCTTCCTGCAGGTTTAAGGCAAAGTCTCTCACGCCCTCATTAACTTTTTGTTTGCAATTAAAGAATCGTACTTTAGCTTTGCTGCTGGCAGTGGTTTCAAATGTAGCTTTTAATCCAGCAAATATGCGTTCAACAGTGCCTTTTAGATCAGCTGCCCATGCTGTGACTTCTCGCTTAGCATGGCCACTTAACTGCATCATCAGGAGACTAACACGCTGAACTTTACCCACAGGGAACATGTCAAAATGGGCCAGCATCTTTTCTCTGAAATCGTCAAGGGTATTAGGCTCACCTTCATACATTGGAAGCCATGGGCCACCCGGGGTATGTGGCATCAGCACCAGCATGATGGGCGCCACTCCTTGCACCGCTGCGCTACCGGACTCTCTATCGACACTCTTTCTTTCAGCTGCATTAGCGTCGCCGGGTGCTGCGGCGTCTCCGTGCTGCGACATACTGTGCCCCCTTAGTTAATCCGGACCCTTCCGGTCCTCCGCTTCCGTCGGGATAGTGCAGCAGGATCGATTTTCCCCTTGCTCTGATGTCAGAGCGCTCAGCTTGGTGCCGCCCACAATGACACGCCCCCTGCTGCTCCCACCCACCGCGCTCTGTAATGGCGGATTCTGAAGTTTTTCAGTTAGACTGGGGCTCAGGTGATGGCGTAGCTCAATTAACAGTCTCGTGCCTAACGGTTATGAAGTGATTACCTCAGGGGATGGCGGCCATCTTTACTCCATTATAACCAATGGGGAAAAGTCACTTTCAATAGTTTTCAATGGAGAATGGATTTTTCTTTAATAAAGTCAATTTTCAAGATTTTTCATCCAAGTTTTCACAGTTTTGGGCTCCAATCATGGCACACAATACCCGGTATACGGGCTGGCTAGATCCTGTTCGTGACGCCAATTGTGACGCCCAAGAGACCGGGGTACCCAGCACCGGACCAATGGGGTCTGTCTCTTGAGGGGGGTGTCACGGGTGGCTTGACCCGGTGCTGTGGCCTCAGGCAATGCACAGTGTAAAGGGTATCGTGAGGGAACAGGCACTTACTTGATCAGCAGCAGGTTCTCCCAGCGGTGATGATCCCAATCCTGGATAGATGGCTATTGTCCAAATGAAAGGCTGAGGCACTGAAACGTTTAACCAGTTTACTTTAACAAAAAAGGATTTACAACCAGTCCTGTCACCGGAGTCTGTATGGGAACTCTGAGTTACTTTGACCCTGCTGGGGTCTTCGCCTCTTATTGTACGCAATATCTGTGTGGCCCTGCTGCTGTATGTGAACTGGCTGCCGGCCCAATCTGTCCCCTCCGGGTCCTGGTTCGACGGGCAACCCGAGTCCTTTTATCGGCTTACCCCCTCCAGGAGTACCGCTGAACTCTGTGTCTGTTGCTGCGTCCGACCCTAGTGAAGCTGATATCACCTCACGTTTTTCCGGTTGCTGTATTATATGTAATGAATACAGCCACGGATCCGGTATCCGTCTTTGCGCCTGTTCTGGGTAGTGATTAATGCTACCCGGTTCTCACAATGTCCTTTTTCTCTATCCCTCTTCTCCTCAGGCCGGTGATTTAGGCCTGGTAACAGTCACAGGGCTGTTAGAGATTCAACTGTATGACCTCTCACTATCAGCTCCTTAGCCCAACTGCCAGTTCTTCTCTCAGACCAGAATGGATCAAGGGGAGTCTCTGGAGCTCCCCCTTCTGGCCGGAGGTGGTAGTGCAGTCTTGCTATTTTAGTATTTGCATTTACTGTCAGTAACTATTTTTGTGGCAAATACCCCTAGGGGTGCCACACATTGCTAAATCTAAAAGCTCTGATTGTGTCAGAAAAGCTGCCCCCAGTAATCTAAGTGATAGATCATTGGAATCAGCTTCTCTTTGCCTACATTAGGCTGCTCTCAGATGAAGTGGTGAAAACCTTCTGACAAATTCACTTTAAGGTTGGGACAACATATGAATTTTCTGATTTGTCAGAATCAGAATTTTTAATAATTCAATTTGTGGGAATTCTCATGGTTGGTAAGCAGTAAAAAAGAAATGTTATACTTCTTCTACCACCAGTCTCCAATGACTTCTGTCTTCCATTTTCTTTCTTCTATCCTCTAGTTTTTAGGCCTTGAGGGCTGCCGTTCTTCACTACGACCCACACCATCAAATGGGGCATGGCACATTAATTACATGCCTTGGAGCCTGTAAGAAATCATTAGCATACACAAATAAAATATGATTTTTCAACAACAAGATCACAAATATGAGGCATAAATGTAGGACTAGTTTAACATTTCTATTACCTGTATGCCCATATTAATAGGTTACAAGTGTGCTCAGAAGTTTACATACCCCAGCAGAATTTTTGCTTTCTTGGCCTTTTTTCAGAATATATGAATGATAACACCAAAACTTTTTCTCCACTCATGGTTAGTGGTAGAATGAAGCCATTTATTGTCAAATTACTGTGTTTTCTTTTTTTAAATCATAATGACAACCCAAAACATCCAAATGACCCTGATAAAAAGTTCACAAACCCCATTTCTTAATACCGTGTATTGCCCCTCTAACATCAATGACAGCTTGAAGTCTTTTGCGGTAGTTGTGGATGAGATTCTTTATTTTCTCAGATGGTAAAGCTGCCCACTCTTCTTGGCAAAAAGCCTCCAGTTCTTGTAAATTAAAGCACTGTCTAGCATGAACTGCATGCTTGAGATCTCCCCAGAGTGGCTCAATGATATTGAGGTCAGGAGACTGAGATGGCCACTCCAGAATCTTTACTTTGTTCTGCTGTAGCCAATGACAGGTCGACTTTGCCTTGTGTTTTGGATCCTTGTCATGTTGGAATGTTCAAGTACGTCCCATGCGCATCATTGCCTCCTCCCCCTCCACGCTATCAGGCTAGGTCTATGCTCTGACCATTGTGGACCATTACTCCAGATTCCTGGTAGTCGTGCCTGTCAAGGACCAGACAGCGAAGACGGCAGCCAAAGCCTCCCAACAACACTTTTGTCGACCACATGGTTACCCTGAGAAGGTACTTACTGACCAAGGCCAAGGCTTACTGACCAAGGCCCAGGCTTTGAAGCCGAAGTATTCCAGGAGTTCCGCAAGCTCTATGGATGCAAAAAGATCAGAACAATGCCGTACCACCCACAAACAAACGGTATGTGTGAACAGATGAACCAGGTGGTAATCAAGCTATTAAAAACTTTGCCTCTGCATGAAATGTGAATATTTTTATGCCCAATGATGCCCTTTGCATGAAAGAAACTTATGGCCAGAGAAGTTGCCAGATTTGGTAGATTTGTACAATCACATCCCAGTGAATTCCACCAACTGCACTCCAGCATACCTGATGAGAGGAAGCAAATGACCTGTTGATATAGGAGTCCTCACACCAGAATCAACATCACCAAATGCAGATTGGGATACTGAGTGACAACAAAAATACCGCCAAGTACAAGAGTGTGTAGAAAGAAGCTTGTCTCAGGCAAGACAAAAGCAAGAGAGAAACTACAATCACCGTGCTCTTGCAATTCCCTTGTCACCAGGTGAACAAGTGTTGAAGTGTAAAAGGAGAATGCATAAACTTGATGACCAGTGGGAAGCAGAACCATATACCATCTTACCATCAAACTTTGTTAATGCTAAAGTGTGTCTTATAAGCAAAGATGGAGGAGAAACTTCGACTGCGGTATCAAGGGATCCTCTTAAAGTATGACCTGACAAATTGAGAGACAAAGAAAAAGATCCAAGTACTTCTCAACCTATGGAAGAAGAGGAAAAGAGAATCCATACTGTTCTTGGAGATTTTCCACAGTCTTGGACTCAAGTACATAAGGCCACAGTGGTACCTGTCTTGACTTTTCCCCATTTGGAAATGCCAGAGGAAAATGTGATTCAAAACCATCCTGAACCAGAAGAGACTCTACAACAGCGGGCTCAAGCAACAGACGTCACACCAGCAGTGGAATCAGAGAATCCACACCCTGCTATCGGTGAATCTGTCATGCCCACAGTGAGTAGAAGTAGTCCCAGAAGGTCTAGTATACCTATGTTAGGCTGGTTTCACATTTGCGGTTGTGTCCGCAGTGTTTCTACCACATATATCCGCATGCGTTGTGTATTCCTATATTTAACATTAGGGACGCATGCGTTTTTGATTGTTCGCGTTTTGCCGCGTTTGACGACGCATGCGTCATTTCGTCATTTGCAGCTTGGCGCAGAAATGCAACATGTAGTAATTTCTAGAGGCGGCAATTTGCCGCCTGGTAACGCATGCGGTTGATTGCGCAAGGTTTGCGCCAAAAAAAGCATTGCTGTCTATATGAATGCATGCGTTCACAAGCACATGCATTTGGTTGTGTTCGTGAGCGCATGCGTTTCAATTGAAAACAACATGTCTAGACACTGATAAGCCACCCCCCAAATAGTAGGTGATAAAGGGAGGTTGTGGACATTTGCAGGTCACTACTCAGCAGACACTGAAGCAGAGCAGACAGACACAAGCACCTTAGAGGAAACCAGACAGACTCTGAACAATGTGAGTATATCCTAGCCAATGCCTTTATTTTCTATTTTCTGTCTCTACATGTCCTAATTTCTTGCATTTCTTTCTTTCTGTATGCATCAGAATGTCTTCTTCTTCATCCTCTCATGAGGAGTTTCTTCCTGGGCCGTCGGAAGTCGAGCATGTCAGTGAGGTGAGTACTTGCCTTGTCAGATTGGTAAGTATTCACTGTCACATCTACACATGTGACAATTTGAATTTTTCTTTTTAGAGCTCTTCTTCAACTGCGGCAGAGACTGGGCAGGAGCAGCGGACTGAAGAACGGGAGGAAAGACGGCAGCGGATATTTATACAAGGCTGACTGTGTACTGTATCCTCAGTGTAATATTCTTGAATCTTCCTTTCTTTCCATTCCTATATCTTTACTTTCTTCTTCTGGAATCCTTTTGTATGTTGACTTTCCTATTCATGCCATTTCTCAGCATCTTTTTTCTTTCTTTTCTTAATGTTAATTGTACAAACTTTAATGACTTTATTTAATTTTTAGGTTCCACAACGGGAGGATAATCTAATAGAAAATGACCTCCTCATCTCCCTGGTACAGGAGCGAGTCCCGTTGTGGGACACCTGTTGTGAATTCTGCTCTTGGGTTCCCTCCAGTGGTTGTAGGTGGGAATGCAGTTGTCTCTGAGTCACAGTCCTGGCCAGGTGTATCGGATGATTACAATTCTGACTGGGATATTTAGAATTGTAATCATCTGATACACTTGGCCAGGACTGTGACTCAGAGACAACTGCATTCCCACCTACAACCACTGGAGGGAACCCAAGAGCAGAATTCACAACAGACACCCGGGATCCACTGCACTCAAACAACGTCACATTGCAGCGCCTATGAAATGAGGTGGCCAAAAGAGATGTGGGATGGCTTGGACAACGCCCCGACTCGGGTCCGAAATGCATTTGGTAAGTATTGCACAGCAGTGTGAAGAAGCAGAGACCTTGGCCATGCTCACACAACTGTGTGTGATGAAAGAAACTCCTGAGAGTTTCTTTCATCACACACAGTTGAGTGAGCACGGCCAAAAGTCGTTTTTCTGACCATAATGTTTTTTTTAACAGTGGCCAAAGTCAAAACACGTTGGCGTTTGATGAAGGACCGCTTCAAAAAGGACCTGTGTCAAGAGAGCCGTGTTCCCAGTGGTTCAGGATCAAGGATCAGACAATACAAATACTATCGAGTTCTGGCATTTTTAAGACTGGTCCTTGCCCAGAGAACGTAAGTATTGATCACGTGCATTAGGTTGTATTATATTGTCATAATCTGTATTTTTCTATTGCATTTCAAAAAAGAAGAGAAAGAAATAGACCAAAAATCGGGGATCACCGGAGGCACGGATCAAGTAAAAAAAGGCAAATTTTATTCAAAAGTGTATAAACGGACACAGAAAACCACATAGAGCACACATTAAAAACATTTAAAACATTGGTCATCCATGTGACCTATACATGGTACACTTAGGCCCAAAATAGAGCCATCCCCCTGTATGAACCAACTCCCCAGTATCAATAGATGACAAATATAAAGAAAATCCTAACTATTACCGAGTGTGATGTCTATGTGAACAGCACCTTATTTTATCATACAAAAAATATATTGAAAAAGAGAGCTAAATGGCAAGTACACAAATAGTCATATAGCTACCACATTCAGCATATGTCATAATGACTTGTAAGGAGATACACAATGCCTAGATGCACCATGTTATAGTGAAGGCAGTATCCATGGTGCAAACACATAAAAAAAAAAAAAAAAAAAAAAAAAAGAGTCATCTAGACATGAGCCCCAATTGCCATAGAAATGAATAAAGATACATATGGAGGTGCAGATAACCAGCCCAGCTGAGGGCACAATCAGGTTCAAAGACTAATAAATCTATTAGCAGAGTAAGTACGAGACTCAATGTGCCAAAGCTGCAGAGACTCCCATGCTGAAGAGGCATGCACACAGTTACCAAAGCCTCTGGGGCTAGATGACCAAAGCTCAATCACGGCATGTAAAATAGAGCCAAGGGCTGCTGGACACACTCAGGACCACCTGGGGAGTGGAGACAGGGGGTACGCTGACCCGACGCGTGTCGCCACACTCAGTGGCTTCGTCAGGGGTAACTCCTGTCAGTGTACTGCGTCCTAATATACTAGTTAATCACTTAGGAAATAGCTGCAGCTGTGCTGCTTACCAGAGAAGCATGTAGTCAGGAAACATGGAGGTGCCTCCCCCAGCGTCCAGTGAGTGCTGCCAGCACCTGCGCACACAGGCTTATCTCCTGTGTATTGTCTCGTCACACCAGGTTGTCAAGGGTGCCTGGCAACACCCAGCCCACCCCACATCATCGGATCTCCAACACAGTTGCAATGGGAGCACAGACGCTTGGGCTGGTATATCCCTGCGCCCCCTGGTGGAGTATTGCAAATACTTATGAATGTTTCAGTTCTAAATGCACAAAAACATAGCAAAAGGACAGTGGTGCGCATAACTATGAGGTGGCCTGTGATACCACACAAGATTGTATCCCCACAGAGTAAATTGAGCTCGCTGCATACATGAGCTCCATCCATTACATGTAATTGCACCCAAGCAGCAAGAATTCTGTGCCTGTAGTGTATCACCATACTTTGTATACAGGGTGCCGACAGACACCTTTAACCCCATGCGTGCCACCGCGCAGGGGAGCAGAAAAGTGGCACAAAAATGTACATAGCAAATGCCACATTTAGATCAAGATGCCAGAGGGGCCCAGCAACATTCCCCCCATACCACATCATCAGGTCTCAGGCAGAGTTGTCATGAGCGCATGGACACTTGAGCTGATGTGCGTCTTCGTGCCCCATGTTGGTGCACTACAGGCTCTTATGAGCATTGGATTGCAAGTGCCCAGAACCACCGTAAGCCTACAGATATACAAATACCAGTGAGGCAACATATAGTCTCGTATAGGATAACGATATCTCATTAGATAAGCCTCGGCACATTCAAAGTAAGTTATCATAGCTGCGTGCAGGGGCTTCACCTGTCACATTCCATTGCACCTAGGCAGCAGTTATGTAGCTGCATAGATGCATAGATGCCACACCTGTAGTATTTAGGACATACCCAGACATCCAACCCCACGCGTGTCATCGTGCAGGGGGGCAAACAGGTGTAAAAAATGTGCATTGCCAGTATCCCATACATTGCCACATCGGGTAGAACCATAACTTTGTTAGAATGGAGCACGTAGTATAAAGCATGCTCTTCCAGTGCCCCAATCAGGACTATTACAAGACTTAAAGACTCCATACCTTATCTGCAATATCATATCATAGACACTCAAGTCATGCTATAACTCAGCCAGCATTGGCCCTATATGGGATTGCTGGGATTCCCCAGTTACACTTTGTCCAACCCCAAAAGTCTTAATCAGGGTGCAAATGTGGGCTCCCATCACGCTCCAGGCAAAATTGCCCGGGGCACGTGGAAACCTATGCTCACTGTATGTCAACACCAAATACGTCATTACAAACCAGTAATGGTAGACTTAAAATGGCTGGAAAGCATGACAAAAATAAATATTTACATGTAAAATTGCTGGTTTAATAAAGCAACCTAAAGCCTCTTTCAAGGGCAGAATAATATTATATATATATATACATATTCCATGTAAACTCAAAGTGGGCCACAGATGGAATGTGGCACTACTACAAAAAGACAAAATCACTGCAGAAGCACCAATTATCAAAAGATATTTGGACATGCAGGTCAAGGGCATACGGTCTGGTGTTGTTGACAAAGACATCACATATAGAACCAGCAGGAGTGATACTAGTACGAAAGGTGCTTATATTAAATTAGAGTCCTAGTAGTGCTGTTCACATAGAGATCCAAATTCTACCTAGGCTACTGCAAGTTATTGCTAAACAGAAGACCTAGTTCAAAATATAAAAGTGATGAATGATGATAACAAAACCAGAAACATATAAAGCGTTCCTAGACATAAAGAGGCAACAAAGCAACGCACCAATAGTGGGCATGAACGAGTCTTTCAGGATTGCTTATAGAACCCTGTAAATAAAAGGTCCTCATTAAGGCCAAACGGAGCTTTACAGTTCAAATTGAAGATCCATTTGGACTCGCGTCTTAGCAATTCCAACGTGATGTCTCCCCCTCTGATGTCTGATTGGACCAACTCCAGGCCCATAATTCGTGTTCCCCTATGTTGGGAGTTGTGTACAGATAAATAATGCGAGGCCACCGAGGACAAGGTTTTCCCCCTTTCCAAGTCTTTCTTTGCTGTGGTGATGCTTGAGAAGTGCTGCTGTATTCTCTTTTTCAGTACTTGAGTCGTCTGACCAACATACGTTTTTGGACACGGACAGATAAGAGCATAAATCAGATTCCGAGTTTTACAGTTGAAGTAGGTTTTTGTCACCACCTGAAATGAAGAAGGGGATGGAATGAGAGTCACATCATTGTTGATAAATGGGCAAATGTTGCAGCTGCCACATGGAAATGTCCCAACGAGTTTAGTCCCTCTGTTTAGCCGAGTTGTTGGGCGTTTAAAGTGGCTATGGCTCAGAGAGTCCTTAAGGTTTTTTGGTCTTCTGGCTATCAAGGTTGGCTGTGTGGAGATGTGTGATTTAAGTTTGGGTTCGCTACGTAAAATCCCCCAATATTTAGTGAGTATCTCTCGAACCTCCCGCCACTGGTTATTATAAGTTGTAATAACACCCAGAGGTTTAGAAGGTCCCTTCACACGGGGCTGCAATAAATCCCCTCTGCCCGCATCTCTCGCTGCAGTGTAGGCACGTGCAATTACCTTTTTTGGATAGCCTCTATCCTTGAACCGGTGGGTAAGATCCTGTGAGTGCATCCGAAAATCTTCTTGGGTACTGCAATTTCGTTTTATGCGATAAAATTGCCCTTTTGGAATCCCTTTTCTTAGATGCTGTGGGTGAAAACTTGAAAATTGTAAAAGGCTATTGGTAGCCGTCGGTTTACGATACAGAGTGGTATACACGCACCCATCCTTAGGGTAAAGCTTGAGATCCAAGAATTCCACTTCTCTCTGTGACAGGTGTGAGGTCAGCCGTATATTCCAGGGGTTTTGGTTCAGAGTCATAATGAATTGATGACATTCTTCCAGGGTGCCTGTCCAGAGAAACAAGATATCATCAATATAACGATACCATTTGATGACATGCATGGAAAAAGCCTCCAGACAGTACACCCTGGTTGACTCCCACCACCCCAAAAAGAGGTTTGCGTACGAGGGCGCACAACGTGCGCCCATCGCAGTACCTCTGGCTTGCCTATAGAAAACCCGGTCGAACACAAAATAGTTTTTATCGAGTACAAATGACAGTAGATCAAGCAAAAAGGAATCATGTAACCTGTCACCTGTTGTGTTCTGGTCCAAAAAGAAGGCAACCGCCTGAATCCCCAGATCATGCCATATGCAAGTATATAGGGACTCAACGTCCAGTGTGACGAGGTACACATCAGGTGGAACACTCAGGTCCTGTAGCTGTTGGATCAGAAAAGTGGAATCCCTAACGAAGGAGTCCAAGGAGGCAACAAGAGGCTGTAAGAAAAAATCAATGTAAGTACAAGGACGCTCCAAAAGTCCCCCTATCCCGGACACAATAGGTCTACCTGGTGGTGTCTGTACGGATTTATGGACCTTTGGAAGTAGATAGAAGGTTGGTACTCTCGGATGGTGATTAGTCATAAAATCTCTCTCGCGCTTGTTTATAATACTCATGGTGAATGCCGAATCCAGAAGGCGATCCAATTTGGCTTTAAATACATCAGAGGGGTCCGAAGGAAGGACCTGATAACAATCGGAATCTGACAGTTGGCGTCTAGCTTCATCCAGATACAATTCAATAGGCCATAAAACCAAGTTACCACCTTTATCAGCCTCGCGGATGACAAAGTCTCGATTTGAACCAAGTTTCGCAATAGCTTTTTCTTCGGCCTTGCCCAGAGAACGTAAGTATTGATCACGTGCATTAGGTTGTATTGTATTGTCATAATCTGTATTTTTCTATTGCACAGGATTTTGCATCTGGTTAATTTTTGATATTAATTTTCTTTTTCATTTTTTCACAGCACATGGAGCACAACTGTTGGCCCAGGTTCTGGAGCGGTCCTTCATCCGACAGCCATGGACCCATCCCAGCCATCCAGCAGCATTGCAGCAAGTGGGCCTTCCACACTAACTGGAGACCAGGGAGCTGGTCCATCAGGTCTTCCCCTTTCGCAGTCCTCTTCCACTGCCCCCTTTTTTTTGGGCTCCTCCCGGCAGCAGCAGAGGGCTTCGGACAGGTCACTTATGCCCGAGTTTTTGCACTTGAGCTCGGTTTTACACGAAGCAATCAAGGCTTTGGGTAACCGAATGGATGTTTCACATAACCTCTTGAATGCCCGTATCCAGTAGGTCATCAAATGCCTTGACCAAGTGAAAGCCGACCTCCAGAGGCCAGCACATCATTTTTTTAACCAAATTGAGCAGGGCATGTCGGAACACCTTACTCCTGATCTCCAGCTGAGTGTCATGCAGGCCTGCAATGCTGCTTACGTGCAGGCCATGCAGCAGAGTCGGTATTTCCAGCAGACAGTGTCGGCTTATCCACATGTGCCTTCACTGTCATGCTTAACCTCAATGCCGACCTCTGCTGCATACCACTGCATGGCCACCTCAATTCCTTCCACAGGCGGACACCACTACAGCACCACCACCATGCCGAGTGCAGTTGGACATCCCACCGCCACCACCATGACAAACGCTGCTCCTGCTTGGACCTCCTCCGCCATCACCATGATGCAGCAGGACCCTGGCATGGCCTTCCGTACCGCCACCACCACGATGCAGCAGGACCCTGGCATGGCCTTCCGTACCGCCACCACCACAATGCAGCAGACCCTGACATGGCCTTATGCTCTACAAGTGCTATGGACTCTGGCATAGCTACACACTCTATGAGCACTATGGACTTTGGCATGGCCTTACACTCTACGAGCACTATGGACTCTGGTATGGCTGCACGCTCTACGAGCACTATGGACTCCGGCATGGCTGCACGCTCTACGAGCACTATGGACTCTGGCATGGCTGCACGCTCTATGAGCACTATGGACTCTGGCATGGCTGCACGCTCTATGAGCACTATGGACTCTGGCATGGCTGCATGCTCTATGAGCACTATGGACTCTGACACAGTGCAGCTGGACCCTGACAGGTCACCCACCTGTTATGGACCTGGTGGTTAGGAGCACCCGGAACGACCTGATGGTTAAACTAACACAGAACAAGCTCTGGGAAGTGGGAGCTCTGCTGACCGCAACCCCTAATCCTATCACACACACTAGAAATAGCCGTGGAGCGTACCTAACTCTGCCTAGACGCCTCTTCACAGCCTAAGAGCTAACTAGCCCTAGAGATAGAAAATAAAGCCTACCTTGCCTCAGAGAAATTCCCCAAAAGAAAAGGCAGCCCCCCACATATATTGACTGTGAGTTAAGATGAAAGTCACAAACACAGAAATGAAACAGGTTTCAGCAAAGGAGGCCAGACTAACTAAACAGACTGAGGATATGAAAGGTATCTTTGCGGTCAGCACAAAAAACTACAAAAAGACCACGCAGAGTGTGCAAAAAGACCTCCGCACCGACTCACGGTGCGGAGGTGCCACTCTGCATCCCAGAGCTTTCAGCTAGCAAGGCAAAATCATGATAGCAAGCTGGACAAGAAAACAATGAACAAATAATAAACTAGCAGGGACTTAGCTTCTGCTGGAGTAGACAGGTCACCAGAAAGTTCCAAGAGCGAACTGAACCAGTACAAGAACATTGACAGCTGGCATGGAGTAACGATCTGAGTGGAGTTAAATAGAGCAGCCAGCCAAAGAATAAACTAAGTCACCTGTGGAAGGAACCTCAGAAGCAGCAGCTCCACTCACAGCTACCAGAGGGAGTCCATGGACAGAACTCGCCGAAGTACCATTCATGAATACAGGAGGGAGTACAATAACAGAATTCACAACAGTACCCCCCCTTGAGGAGGGGTCACCGAACCCTCACCAGAGCCCCCAGGCCGATTAGGACGAGCCAAATGAAAGGCACGAACTAAATCGGCAGCATGAACATCAGAGGCAAAAACCCAGGAATTATCTTCCTGACCATAACCCTTCCACTTGACCAGGTACTGGAGTTTCCGTCTCGAAATACGAGAATCCAAAATCTTCTCCACCACATACTCCAACTTCCCCTCGACCAACACCGGGGCAGGAGGATCAACGGAGGGAACCATAGGCGCCACGTATCTCCGCAACAACGACCTATGGAACACATTATGGATGGCAAAAGAAGCTGGAAGGGCCAAACGAAATGACACAGGATTGAGCACTTCAAAAATCTTATACGGACCAATGAAATGAGGCTTAAACTTAGGAGAGGAAACCTTCATAGGAACATACCGAGACGACAACCAAACCAAATCCCCAACATGAAGTCGGGGACCAACACAGCGCCGGCGGTTAGCGAAACGTTGAGCCTTCTCCTGGGACAATGTCAAATTGTCCACCACATGAGTCCAAATCTGCTGCAACCTGTCCACCACAGTATCCACACCAGGACAGTCCGAAGGCTCAACCTGCCCTGAAGAGAAACGAGGATGAAAACCAGAATTACAGAAAAACGGCGAAACCAAAGTAGCAGAGCTGGCTCGATTATTAAGGGCGAACTCGGCCAAAGGCAAGAAGGACACTCAATCATTCTGATCAGCAGAAACAAAGCATCTCAGATATGTTTCCAAAGTCTGATTAGTTCGTTCGGTTTGACCATTTGTCTGAGGATGGAAAGCCGAAGAAAAAGACAAATCAATGCCCATCTTAGCACAAAAGGACCGCCAAAACCTCGAAACAAACTGGGAACCTCTGTCCGAGACGATGTTCTCCAGAATGCCATGCAAACGAACCACATGCTGGAAAAACAATGGCACCAAATCAGAGGAGGAAGGCAATTTAGACAAGGGTACCAAATGGACCATCTTAGAGAAGCGATCACAAACCACCCAAAAGAACCGACATCCTTTGAGAGACAGGGAGATCTGAAATAAAATCCATGGAAATATGCGTCCAGGGCCTCTTCGGGACCGGCAAGGGCATAAGCAACCCACTGGCACGAGAACAGCAGGGCTTAGCCCGAGCACAAGTCCCACAGGACTGCACAAAAGAACGAACATCCCGTGACAAAGAAGGCCACCAAAAGGATCTAGACACCAAATCTCTGGTACCAAAGATTCCAGAATGACCAGCCAACACTGAACAATGAACCTCAGAGATAACTCTACTAGTCCATCTATCAGGGACAGTTTCTCCGCTGGACAACGGTCAGGTCTATCAGCCTGAAACTTCTGCAGCACCCACCGCAAATCAGGGGAGATGGCAGACAGAATTACGCCCTCTTTGAGAATACCCGCCGGCTCAGGAACACCCGGAGAGTCAGGCACAAAACTCCTTGACAGGGCATCAGCCTTCACATTCTTAGAGCCCGGAAGATACGAAACCACAAAATCAAAACGGGAGAAAAACAGCGACCATCGAGCCTGTCTAGGATTCAACCGTTTGGCAGACTCGAGATAAGTCAAATTCTTGTGATCCGTCAAAACCACCACGCGATGCTTGGCTCCTTCAAGCCAATGTCGCCACTCCTCGAATGCCCACTTCATGGCCAACAACTCTCGATTGCCAACATCATAATTGCGCTCAGCAGGCAAGAACTTTCTAGAAAAGAAGGCACATGGTTTCATCACCGAGCCATCAGAACTTCTTTGCGACAAAACAGCCCCTGCTCCAATCTCAGAAGCATCAACCTCGACCTGAAACGGGAGCGAAACATCTGGCTGGCACAACACAGGGGCAGAAGAAAAACAACGCTTCAACTCCTGAAAAGCCTCTACAGCCGCCGAGGACCAATTGACCACATCAGCACCTTTCTTGGTCAAATCAGTCAACGGTTTAGCAACACTAGAAACATTAGCGATGAAACGACGGTAAAAATTAGCAAAGCCCAGGAACTTCTGCAGGCTCTTCACAGATGTCGGCTGAGTCCAATCATAAATGGCCTGAACTTTAACAGGGTCCATCTCGATAGTAGAAGGGGAAAAAATGAAACCCAAAAATGAAACCTTCTGAACTCCAAAGAGACACTTTGACCCCTTCACAAACAAGGAATTCGCACGAAGGACCTGGAACACCATTCTGACCTGCTTTACATGAGACTCCCAATCATCCAAAAAGACCAGAATATCATCCAAATATACAATCATGAATCTATCCAGGTACTCTCGGAAGATGTCATGCATAAAGGACTGAAATACAGATGGAGCATTAGAAAGCCCGAATGGCATAACCAGGTACTCAAAATGGCCCTCGGGCGTATTAAATGCTGTTTTCCATTCATCGCCCTGTTTAATACGCACAAGATTATACGCCCCTCGAAGATCTATCTTGGTGAACCAACTAGCCCCCTTAATCCGAGCAAACAAATCAGACAGCAGCGGCAAAGGGTACTGAAATTTGACTGTGATCTTATTAAGAAGGCGGTAATCAATACAAGGTCTCAAAGAACCATCCTTCTTGGCCACAAAAAAAAACCCTGCTCCCAACGGTGATGATGACGGGTGAATATGACCTTTCTCCAAGGATTCCTTTATATAACTCCGCATAGCGGCGTGCTCTGGCACAGATAAATTGAACAGTCGGCCCTTAGGAAACTTACTACCAGGAATCAAATTAATAGCACAATCGCAATCCCTATGAGGAGGTAGGGCACTGGATTTGGGCTCATCAAATACATCCCGGTAATCCAACAAAAATTCAGGGACTTCAGAAGGAGTGGAAGGCGAAATTGACAGCAATGGAACATCACCATGTACCCCTTGACAACCCCAGCTGGACTCAGACATAGATTTCCAATCCAAAACTGGATTATGGACCTGTAGCCATGGCAACCCCAAAACGACCACATCATGCAGATTATGCAACACCAAAAAGCGAATATCCTCCTGATGTGCAGGAGCCATGCACATGGTCAATTGAGTCCAGTACTGAGGCTTATTCTTGGCCAAAGGCGTAGCATCAATTCCTCTCAATGGAATAGGATACTGCAAGGGCTCCAAGAAAAAACCACAGCGCCTGGCAAACTCCAAGTCCATCAAATTCAGGGCAGCGCCTGAATCAACAAATGCCATAACAGAATAGGACGACAAAGAGCAAATCAGAGTAACGGACAAAAGAAATTTAGACTGTACCGTACCAATGGTGGCAGACCTAGCGAACCGCTTAGTGCGCTTAGGACAATCGGAGATAGCATGAGTGGAATCACCACAGTAAAAACACAGCCCATTCCGACGTCTGTGTTCTTGCCGTTCAGCTCTGGTCAAAGTCCTATCACATTGCATAGGCTCAGGCCTATGCTCAGAGAATACCGCCAGATGGTGCACAGCTTTGCGCTCCCGCAAGCGCCGATCGATCTGAATGGCCAAGGACATAGACTCATTCAGACCAGCAGGCGTGGGAAATACCACCATGACATCCTTAAGGGTTTCAGAAAGACCCTTTCTGAAAATTACCGCCAGGGCACACTCATTCCACTGAGTAAGCACAGACCACTTTCTAAACTTCTGACAATATACCTCCGCTTCATCCTGACCCTGACACAAAGCTAGCAAGATTTTCTCTGCCTGATCCACTGAATTTGGTTCATCATAAAGCAATCCAAGCGCCAGAAAAAACGCATCTACATCACGCAATGCAGGATCTCCTGGTGCAAGGGAAAATGCCCAGTCTTGAGGGTCACCACGCAACAAAGAAATAATGATTTTTACTTGTTGAACGGGGTCACCAGAGGAGCGGGGTTTCAAAGCAAGAAACAGTTTACAATTATTTTTGAAATTCAGGAACTTAGATCTATCCCCAGAAAACAAATCAGGAATTGGAATTCTAGGCTCTAACATCGGATTCTGAACCACAAAATCTTGAATGTTTTGTACCCTTGCAGTGAGATGATCCACACAAGAGGACAGACCTTGAATGTCCATATCTATACCTGTGTCCTGAACCACCCAGAGATTAAGGGGAAAAGAAAGACAAAACACGCTGCAGAGAAAAAAAAATGGTCTCAGAACTTCTCTTATCCCTCTATTGAGATGCATTAATACTTCGGGCCAGCTGTACTGTTATGGACCTGGTGGTTACGAGCACCCGGAACGACCTGATGGTTAAACTAACACAGAACAAGCTCTGGGAAGTGGGAGCTCTGCTGAACGCAACCCCTAATCCTATCACACACACTAGAAATAGCCGTGGAGCGTACCTAACTCTGCCTAGACGCCTCTTCACAGCCTAAGAGCTAACTAGCCCTAGAGATAGAAAATAAAGCCTACCTTGCCTCAGAGAAATTCCCCAAAGGAAAAGGCAGCCCCCCACATATATTGACTGTGAGTTAAGATGAAAGTCACAAACACAGAAATGAAACAGGTTTCAGCAAAGGAGGCCAGACTAACTAAACAGACTGAGGATATGAAAGGTATCTTTGCGGTCAGCACAAAAAACTACAAAAAGACCATGCAGAGTGTGCAAAAAGACCTCCGCACCGACTCACGGTGCGGAGGTGCCACTCTGCATCCCAGAGCTTCCAGCTAGCAAGGCAAAATCATGATAGCAAGCTGGACAAGTAAACAATGAAGAAATAATTAATTAGCAGGGACTTAGCTTCTGCTGGAGTAGACAGGTCACCAGAAAGATCCAAGAGCAAACTGAACCAGTACAAGAACATTGACAGCTGGCATGGAGTAACGATCTGAGTGGAGTTAAATAGAGCAGCCAGCCAAAGAATAAACTAAGTCACCTGTGGAAGGAACCTCAGAAGCAGCAGCTCCACTCACAGCCACCAGAGGGAGTCCATGGACAGAACTCGCCGAAGTACCATTCATGACCAGAGGAGGGAGTTCGATAACAGAATTCACAACACTCACCACCATGCAGCGCCATATGAGCCCACCAAGGCTGCCCAGAACCCGGCAAACCCCCAAAAAAACAAACAAACAAAAAACTCTTAGTAGTCCTCCCCCTTCACCTCCCAATGTGTCTTTTATACAAAAAAACCCTGTTTGGGAGAGAAGAACAGACAAATCGCGGCGCCCTAAGTGCGTAAACACAATATTATAGTCTTTAAAGGGTGCACAATTTTATGCACTCACCTGATAAAAGACTAAAATGGCTTTAGATCGTGTATCCTCCAAATTCCCTCTGAGATACTTTTCAATATACAGGGCTTGCAGCTTGCCTCGGGTGGATCCAAGTGAGAGAGCCAGAGTAAGGCTCACACAGGATGAGTAGTTCAAGAAAAGCACATCCAGCCCATGAATGGCAGCGCTTCCCAGGACTCACATTCAAAGATGATATTTCATATTTTTTTATTTCATAACTTAAAATATCTCTTCTATTTTACGTTATGAAATAAAAAAATATGAAATATCATCTTTGAATGTGAGTCCTGGGAAGCGCTGCCATTCATGGGCTGGATGTGCTTTTCTTGAATGTGTCTTTTATGTTAGGTTTGTCTCACCCTTCCAGTGCGTCTCAAGCCTCTCATGTGTCAAGCCTAGTGTTGAGCATTCCGATACTGCAAGTATCGGGTATCGGCCGATATTTGCTGTATCGGAATTCCAATATCGAGTTCCGATACTTTTGTGATATAGGAAATCGGAATCAGAAGTTCCTAGTCATCTTCGGCGTGTGCGGTGCTTATGGTTCCCAAGGTCTGAAGGAGAGGAAACTCTCCTTCAGGCCCTGGGATCCATATTCATGTAAAAAATAAAGAATAAAAATAAAAAACATGGATATACTCACCCCTCCGGCGAACCCTTGCTGTCACCACTGCAAACGTCTGCCTAATTTCCTGAGAATGCAGAGTGTAAAGGACCTTCGATGACATCGCGGTCACGTGAGCGGTCATGTGAGCGGTCAGGTGACCGGTCACCTGATCGCGACGTCAAAGGTCCTTCACTCACAGCATTCTTAAGGACGGAGGCAGACGCTCGCAGCGGTGACAGCCAGGGTTCGTCCGAGGGGTGAGTGTATCCATATTTTTTATTTTTATTCTTTATTTTTTACATAAATATGGATCCCAGGGCCTGAAGGAGAGTTTCATCTCCTTCAGACCCTGGGAACCATCCAGGATACGTTCCGATATTTGTGTCCCATTGACTTGCATTGGTATTGGGTATCGATATCGGCGAGATCCGATATTTTGCCGGTATCGGCCGATACCATCCGATACCAATACTTTCAAATATCGGAAGGTATCGCTCAACACTAGTCAAGCCCCATCCCCGAACTTCCAGACCCCACTAGTTTCATTGCCCCTTCTCCTGTCACCTCTGCGTCGTCCACGGTTAGCCAGGCCTCACTGCTTATCGCCCCCCGTTTACATCACTCTACCCCAAGCCGGCGCAGTTAAATAAATTTTTTGGTTGTAAAAAAATAAATACAATTTGATTTGCCAAAATTATGTTTGGTTTATTGTGTCTATCGCCGCCGGCAACACACACCGTGCGCAAAATAAGAAACTTCGCCACACACTTAATTTTTGGCCACATCATATCTCCAGTAGTTATGAAAAAAGAATGCAGCTTTCTGTCTTTAGTATAAAGATATGAGGTGGGCCAAAAAATAATAGATGGATTATCTCCATAATCTCTTCTTTCTGCTTAAGGTACCGTCACACTAGACGATATCGCTAGCGATCCGTGACGTTGCAGCGTCCTCGCTAGCGATATCGTCCAGTGTGACAGGCAGCAGCGATCAGGCCCCTGCTGTGCTGTCGCTGGTCGGGGAAGAAAGTCCAGAACTTTATTTCGTCGCTGGACTCCCCGCAGACATCGCTGAATCGGTGTGTGTGACACCGATTCAGCGATGTCTTCACTGGTAACCAGGGTAAACATCGGGTAACTAAGCGCAGGGCCGCGCTTAGTAACCCGATGTTTACCCTGGTTACCATCGTAAAAAAACAAACAGTACATACTTACATTCAGCTGTCTGTCCCTTGCCGTCTATTTCCTGCACTGACTGCTGGCCGCAAAGTGAAAGTGAAAGCACAGCACAGCGGTGAGTCACACAGCGGTGACTCACCGCTGTGGCTGTGCTCTGCTTTCACTTTGCGGCCAGCAGTCAGCAGGAACCAGACGGCAAGGGACAGACAGCTGAATGTAAGTATGTACTGTTTGTTTTTTTACGATGGTAACCAGGGTAAACATCGGGTTACTAAGCGCGGCCCTGCGCTTAGTTACCCGATGTTTACCCTGGTTACCGGGGACCTCGGGATCGTTGGTCGCTGGAGAGCGGTCTGTGTGACAGCTCTCCAGCGACCAAACAGCGACGCTGCAGCGATCCGGATCGTTGTCGGTATCGCTGCAGCGTCGCTAAGTGTGACGGTACCTTTAGTCTGTGACTAGTGTTGCAGTCTGAAGAGAAAATGGCAGACATACAGAGCAGAACTCTACTGAACAGGTCAGGTGTCAAAAAACTCATTAGTTAGGACACCTGACCTGGTGAGTAGAGAACTGCCTTGTATAACCTCCATTTTCTCTTCTGTGTACATAATCTATTACACACAAATTGAAGGGACGATGGTGGTCACACACGGCATATCTATGCTCACCTGTACAGGTGTCAGAAATAGTGAATTCATGAGGCTGTTATATGTGCATCATGAATTCATTATTTCTGACACCTGACTTGATGAGTATAGATTTCGTTAATGTGACAGTCATTATCTCTTCAGTCTGTGTCCAATGGATAGAGCAGAACAGAATCAGAACGCAATGACGTCAACAAGCTTACCAATAAAGCAACATGGCTGCCATAACACTAGCAGTATCTGGCCAGTGTTTTATATCAGTATTTGTAAGCCAAAACAAGGGGTGGAAATATTAGAGGCACATTATGATATAAACATAATAACTAGCACCTCTGCCTTTATCACCTACTCCTGGTTTTGGATTACAAATACTGATATTAAATACAGACCAAATACTGCAAGTTTTAGGAAACCCTTGGTTTGTAGAGGAAAAACATAGGAGACACGGTCAACACAACCAAAACTAAAGTTTATTAATGAGAAACATTATTATCATTTCAGAAAATTACTGGTACAGATCTAATTGCAACAGGACATTTACACAACATTGTCCTGCCATGACACACATCCAATATCTGAATCAAAAAGGGCAGCAAATTGGTCCCGCATGTGACCAACTGCTGCAGTTGACCGCAGCGGGTGATGCTGGAAATCGAGCAGTGGGTGTGCAACTGGTTCATCCAGTTCAATGTTGGGTTGCTCCTTAACCATTATATAATTGTGAAGAACCACACAGGCTTTGACAACCTCGTTGACTGTTTCCACTTTTAGATTTATGGCTGATGCAAGAATGCGCCATTTAGAGACCAAAATGCCAAAGGAACACTCTACTGTTCTTCGTGCCCTGGTCAATCTGTAGTTAAAGATCCTTCTAGTGTGATTCAAGTCGCGACTGGAATAGGGCTTCAGTAGGTTTTCACACATCTGAAAAGCCTCATCCCCAACCATAACAAATGGCATCGGTGGACCTTGAGTGTTGGGGAGAGGCAGTGGAGAGGGAAAATCGAAATTTTGGCTATACAAACGGTGGCCCATATCCGAGTTCTTGAAAGTCTGGGAATCGTTGCCACGGCCAAAAGCTCCAATGTCCACGGTGATGAAGCGACAGTACGCATCAACTATTGCCATGAGCACCACAGAAGAATATTTTTTATAGTTGAAATACTCCGATCCTGTTCTGGCTGGTTTCATAATGCGGATGTGCTTTCCATCCACCGCTCCTAAACAGTTGGGGAAATCACACACACTCCAGAACTTTTTCTCAACTTCAAGCCACATGTCCACGGTTGGAAGGGGTATAAACTCATCCTGGTGTATATTCTACAAAGCCCGGCAGGTGTCCGCAACTATTCCGGACAGGGTGGATATTCCAAGCCGGTATTGGAAGTGGAGGAATGATAAACTCTCTCCGGTTGCCAGAAATCTATAAGAAAAAGAAACACAAAAAAAATTATAAACTATTCTATTTATGGTGTGGTAATGCTAAAGAAAGGAAAATACACAAAAAATACATGTCAGAAAACCCAAAATTTGGACTGTCATTGGTTTAGATTTGGAACGTACCTTAATGTAACCAGCAGACGTTCCTCAGGTGGTATCGCTCTACAGAGCTGGGTGTCCTGTCTCCGTATGGCTCCTTGGACACGAGCAAGCAAATCCCGGAACGAGTCTTGTGACATCCTTGTATAATCATGGAATTTCTCAGGGTTGGCATTAAGCTCACCATACAGTGTGTGATAGGCTCCACGGCTCTCACGTAGTTCGATAATGGGATGTCTCCAAAAACGCCTACGTTGTCTCCTTCTCCATCTTTCGTGATTTTTGTCTTGCTCCCAAGCAAAAGCACAGGCAAGAAACAGCTTGATGCTTAAACCCAGGTTGAAATAAAATCTCTTCATGCGAAGATCCATCATGGCACAGGATACAGGAGCAAAATCTGAATATTACAGCTGTTCAGCGGTCTATATAAAGAAGTACCATAATAACCGCCCTCTGTAGTCCCATTGCCGGTGTCTGGTTATCTTGATTTTTCTCTTGTGAAATTTTTCATCATGCGCACCAAAAACGCAAATGCAGAAAAACGCATATAAACGCGTACAAATGCAGCGTTTTTTAAACCGCATGCGTTACCGCATGCGTCTAAAAAATGCCTCGTTTGTACGCGTTTATATGCGTTTTTTCCCCCACTTGCGGATGCAGATTTAACGCTGCGGTTTTAAACGCAAATGTGAAACTAGCCTTATGTGGACTCACCAGAAGTGTAGCCATAAGAAAGTACACTACACCAGTGGTAGCGAGAACAGTGAACCCCGTTAGGTCACTATCAATCTCTATACTGCGTAAGTCAACCAGTAGTACCAGAGGTCAAATACCTGCTTGTTACAGGGACTAAAAATGTGAGATGTAAATAATTGCTGTTACCTGTGTAAACATGTTTACTTATGCTTGTTGCAGGTTTAAAATGGACAATTGTTAGAATCTGTTTTGTTTTGACCATCCACTATCTTGTTGTGGTTTTCTGGCTGCTGGTGTTTTTCCCCTGGTGCTGGGTTGTCTTGGTCAGGTGATTGTATCACCCTTTATTACCCAGCACCTGCCTCCCATTCCTTGCTGGACAACAGTGTTAATCCGCTAGAGTTCTGGCTAGGAGATTAGACAGCTTTCTGTGTTTGATATTTTGTAGTTCTGGGATCTCTGGTTCTGCTATCTTTTGTTTCTGTTTTCAGTTTGTTCCTGCAGCCTTCTCTGTGTTTCCTGTTAGGAGGTGACCTGTTTTTTGTACCCAGTCCTTAGATCTTTTATGGACCTCCTTCCCCTTATCTATAAGTCCTCTCTGAGTTTAGACCAGGATCGTCAGTGGGTCTATTCTCTAGGAATGGGTCGCCCACTCCATCGTAGGGTTTCAGCCTAGTCTTAGTGCAGGGTCAGCTTTCCCCCTTCTCTCCAAGTTCTGTGCTGCAGTTTCATAACAGTGTGTCCAGCCACACATAAAAATTAATAAAAAAAATATTCCCGGATTCTTTCAATATGTGCAGCGTCCAGGAACTAGCTCAATGCTTGCAAGGGTTAACTTTGGAAGTAACCAACCTTCAACAGCACGTGAGTAATTGCTCTGCAGCACACCCTGAGGAACCTAAGGTAGGATTACCTGAGTTTTTTTCTGGTAAACGGCAGGATTTTTTTACGTTTAAAAATGCATATTAACTATTTACGGCTTAGACCCAGATCCTCAGGGAGTGAATTACAGCATGTGTGGATTATTATGTCTTTATTGCAAAGTGAACCCCAAATCTGGTTGTTTTCATTACATCCTGAAGATCCTTGTTTGACATCAGTAGAAGCATTTTTTTCTGCTATGGGGTTGTTATATAAGGATCCTGATCGGGTCACATCAGCTGAGGCAGAGCTCAGATGGCTTAAACAGGGCTCTGTAGATGCTGAGAGCTATTGCACCCTGTTCAGACGATGGCCCGCAGAGGTGAGGTGGAATGATCCAGCTCTCAAGAGTCAGTTTATAGCAGGTTTCAGTGAAAGAGTTAAAGATTTCCTCATTGCATATCCTGCACCTGATCCTTTGGAGACTGCTATGCAGTTAGCTATCCATGTGGATAGAAGATTAAGAGACAGGCGGAGTGAAGAGAAGACTCTTATAATTCTGGACCCAGTCTCTCAAGACAGCCCCTTCGACAGCGGGGAACCGATGCAACTTGGAGCGATGTCCTCTCGTTCCCAGGCGAGGGAGAAGAGGTTCGCTGAAGGGCTATGATTGTATTGTGGTAAGGCTAAACATTTTAAGCAATGTGAGGTTTGCATAAGGAAAGAAAAAAAGGTCAGTAGGAGTAACACTCCAGTTCCTATTGCGTTTTTACAGTCAGCAGGAGTTTTTTTTCTGGTAATACCACATATCATGGTCATTGCATTGATTTTCAGGTAATGGTGGATTGTGGTTCTGCACCTAATTTGATTGATCAACAATTCCTAGACAAATATAAGTTTGATTCTGAACCATTGTCATCCCCTATTCCTGTTGTGGCTATTGATAACACTCCTCTGGAACATGGGTGTATTTCTCGAAAGGTTACCAGATTCCCACTTATTGGGATATGGAACATTAGGAGTGTATAGACTTGTTTGTTCTTGCTAAATTACCTTGCCCAGTTGTCCTGGGTTTACCCTGGTTAAAAATGCACAATCCTTTGCATGACTGGTTGTCTAGTACTGTAAGGTCCTGGGGTCAGGAGTGTTATGGTAATTGTTGTAATGTACACATTACTGCTGTTGTCAAGAAGGAGCTACCTGAAGCCATTCAGGATTTCTGGAGGGTACTTTCGGAGGTCGAGTCGCTAGCTCTACCACCCCATAGAGATTATGACTGCGCTATTAAGTTCGTTCCAGGTGCCACACTTCCTAAGAGTTGTTTATTTAATCTGCCAATTCCCGAGAGGGAGGCCTTAAAGGAATACCTACAGCCTAGTTTAGCTGTAGGTCATTTAAGACCCTCTAAATCCCCTGTAGCTGTAGGATTCTTTTTTGTCAAAAAGAACTATGGGGGCCTAAAGGTACCTTCACACTGAGCAACTTTAGAACGATAACGATAGCGATCCGCGACTTTGCAGCATCCTGGATAGCGATATTGTTGTGTTTGACATGCAGCAGCGATCAGGATCCTGCTGTGACATCGCTGGTCGGAGCTAGAAGGCCAGAACTTTATTTTGTCGCTGGATCACCCGCTGACATCGCTGAATCGGCGTGTGTGATGCCGATCCAGCGATGTGTTCACTTGTAACCAGGGTAAACATCAGGTTACTAAGCACAGGGCCGCGCTTAGTGTTAGGACTGGCGGAACGCACCAAGAAAGATGTGATAGATGCGTTCGCAGTCCGGGGTCCACCGTGCAGGTAAAAACCTGCTGCTAGTAAATGGCAGCGTAATATGGCGGTGGAAGCGAACCCGGTAAAACCACAGGTCCACAATACCGCACTAAAGAGTGCAAGCAAGGAGTCAGCGAACACAACCCCAAGACACAGGATTGAAGTCCGATTAGACCACTTGCTGACACAACACTGCAACAGGGTGTGTTAGGCAACTCTTATAATTAGAGCACCGAAGTGCGAACTGTGCCGTGCTGGCAGGCACCACTAATCACCCAGACGTGGGTCAGGAAGCGCACTACTGGCGCGTGGCGCCGCACTGGCGGTCACAGCAATAGACGCTGATACGTGTGTGACACGTTGAGTGATTAGTCGGGTGCTAGAAAGCAGCCATACTCCATACGCGAACAGTCATACAATAGGGTAGGGGTATTTAATGAACGACTTGCACTCACAACAAATACACGCATTCAATTGTAAGACAATACTAGCACATAGCCGTGCGGTCATGCGCAGTTTATATAGCAGCAGCACAGGAAGTGGCTACAGTACCTTTGCCCTTCCAAGACCTGCCAAAAGGACCAATGGAATGTGCTGCAGAGCCTGAGCACATGACCCTCGATCTCCAACGGGAGATCTTACCCTGGACATGCTCAGTACGTGCAGACAAGGACTTAGTCCCAGAGAAGTCCGCTCGCTGCTGACCGGCACTAAGTGTTACTAAGTGTTAGGGGTCGAGTTCCCGCTTCTGCACAGGGGGAATCTCGAGCCACCTCCGCTGCGGTCTCCCATTCTTGTCCAGCCGCAGTGGAGTCTGCTCAGCAAAGACGTCGGTCCCAGCGTCTTGCTCATTCTCACTCTGTTCTGAGAGTTACTGCTGCTTCTCCAGTCTCTGCCATTAAAGTCAGTGCTGGTCAGCAGCGAGCGGACTTCTCTGGGACTAAGTCCTTGTCTGCACGTACTGAGCATGTCCAGGGTAAGATCTCCCATTGGAGATCGAGGGTCATGTGCTCAGGCTCTGCAGCACATTCCATTGGTCCTTTTGGCAGGTCTTGGAAGGGCAAAGGTACTGTAGCCACTTCCTGTGCTGCTGCTATATAAACTGCGCATGACCGCACGGCCATGCGCTAGTATTGTCTTACAATTGAATACGTGTGTTTGTTGTGAGTGCAAGTCGTTCATTAAATACCCCTACCCTATTGTATGACTGTTCGTGTATGGAGTACGGCTGCTATCTAGCGCCCGACTAATCACTCAATGTGTCACACACGTATCAGCGTCTACTGCTGTGACCGCCAGTGCGGCGCCACGCGCCAGTAGTGCGCTTCCTGACCCACGTCTGGGTGCTTAGTGGTGCCTGCCAGCACGGCACAGTTCGCACTTCGGTGCTCTAATTATAAGAGTTGCCTAACACACCCTGTTGCGGTGTTGTGTCAGCAAGTGGTCTAATCGGACTTCAATCCTGTGTCTTGGGGTTGTGTTCGCTGACTCCTTGCTTGCACTCTTTAGTGCGGTATTGCGGACCTGTGGTTTTACCGGGTTCGCTTCCACCGCCATATTACGCTGCCATTTACTAGCAGCAGGTTTTTACCTGCACGGTGGACCCCGGACTGCGAACGCATCTATCACATCTTTCTTGGTGCGTTCCGCCAGTCCTAACAGAATACTAGCGCCAGGGTCTGGCTAGTAAATGGCAGACGATCAGCGTTTACAGCGGTACATCCAGCAGCTGGAGGGAAGGTTGGCGGCTCTAGAGCGTTCAACCTCAGCTGTGGATGTCCCTGCTGTCGCTGTTCAGGCTGCAAGTGTAGCCGCAGCCAGTTTGTCCGCTGCCACCTCTGCCCCGACTTTATCCCGTCTCCCGCTTCCTGACAAGTTTGCTGGTGACAGTAAACAATGTCGCGGATTCGTAAGCCAGTGCTCCATACACCTTGAGCTCCTGGCGGCGCGTTTCCCTACGGAACGGGCGAAAGTGGGATTTATTTTATCTCTCTTGTCGGGCAGGGCGTTGGAGTGGGCAACGCCACTTTGGGAGCGTGATGACCGTGTGGTACAGAGTGCTCCGCTCTTTCTGGGCGCTCTGATGCAGGTCTTTTTGGGACCCCGTATTACACACGATACTGCGCTCCAGTTATTGACAATCACTCAGGGTTCGTCCGTGGTCAGTCAGTTTGCCATCCAGTTCCGGACTCTAGCCTCGGAGTTAGAGTGGTCGGATAAAGTTCTAATTCAGGTGTTCTGGAGGGGACTGGCAGACCACGTGAAGGACGCCTTAGCCACCAGGGAGATACCCGCCACACTGGAGGAGCTTATTTCTCTATCTACCCGCATCGACCTCCGTTTTCACGAACGAAGGTTAGAGCAGACCCAGTGTAGGCAGAGGTTTAAACTGGCTCCCACCTTCGCCAGACCTCTTGAATCTTCCGTTTTGGCGTCCGACTCCCATGAGCCCATGGAGGTTTCTCGAGCGGGACCTAAGTCTCGGGCCGCTCGAGTACCCATGGTTTGTAAAAATTGTCACCAACGAGGACATTACACTAATAAATGTCCACGGCGGTCGGGAAAACGATCGCGTCTAGTAACCTTAGGGGGAGGTTCACTAGACACAGCGGATTTTTCCTCCAAACTGTCCTTTAAAGGGACAATCCTGTTTGACTCATCCACTCTACCAGTCGAGCTTTGTGTGGATTCAGGAGCAGAGGGAAATTTCATGTCCTCTGCTTTTGCTCTGCGCCACGCTGTACCACTTGTTATGCTCGCCAAACCTGTAACTGTTAGAGTCGTGAATGGGTCGACACTTCCACAACAAATCACACACCAGACTGTTCCATTCTCGTTGTCCATGTCCCCTTCCCACCAGGAGATTGTTTCCCTTCTAGTCCTACCCGAGGGAATGGATGAGATTTTACTGGGAATACCCTGGCTCCGTTACCACTCCCCACATATTGAGTGGTCCTCTGGGAGAATATTGGGTTGGAGTAAGTCTTGTATGGGCAGGTGTGTGAGTGAGTGTGTACAGGTCTCTACTACCGAGGTACCCGCAGACCTTTCATCTCTTCCAAGGTACTATTGGTGCTATGCAGATGTATTCTCTAAAAAGGCAGCAGAGACTCTACCGCCTCATCGCCCCTAAGACTGTCCTATTGACCTCTTGCCTGGAGCTGAACCTCCTCGGGGAAGGGTATATCCCCTCTCTCTCCCTGAGACGGAGGCTATGTCTCAATACATCCAGGAGAATTTGGCAAGAGGATTCATTAGGAAGTCAGTGTCTCCTGCAGGGGCGGGATTCTTCTTCGTACAGAAGAAGAATGGGGAATTACGTCCTTGCATTGATTACAGGGGTCTCAATGCTATCACCATTAAAAATAAGTACCCGTTGCCCCTGATATCGGAGCTCTTTGACAGGCTAAGGGGAGCAAAGATATTCACCAAACTAGATCTGCGGGGTGCCTACAACTTAATTCGCATCCGTGAGGGGGACGAATGGAAAACGGCTTTCAATACCAGGGATGGGCACTATGAGTACCTGGTGATGGCCTTCGGGCTCTGTAATGCCCCAGCCGTTTTTCAGGACTTTGTCAACGATATCTTCCGGGATATGCTTTCCACCTCGGTTGTAGTCTATCTGGATGATATTCTCATCTTCTCTCCAGATGTTGACTCCCACCGGAGAGATGTTGGCAGAGTCTTCGATCTCTTACGGGCGAATTCCTTATATGCAAAGTTGGAGACGTGTGTGTTTGAACAGGAGTCCTTGCCTTTCCTGGCTCTGCTTTACGGCCGGCGCTTACACAGTGCAGGGAAGCTGACGTCGGGGGACGAGGCAGACACCAGAATGTAAGTATGTACTGGTTTTTTTTTTTTGCATTTACAATGGTAACCAGGGTAAACATCGGGTTACTAAGCGCAGCCCTGCGCTTAGTAACCCGATGTTTACCCTGGTTACCCATGGACTTCGGCATCGTTGGTCGCTGGAGAGCTGTCTGTGTGACAGCTCTCCAGCGACCACACAACGACTAAACAGCAACGCTGCAGCGATCGGCATCGTTGTCTATATCGCTGCAGCGTCGCTTAATGTGACGGTACCTTTAGGCCGTGTCTGAATTTTTGTGAGATTAATAAGATCACTGTGTGCAATCCTTACCTATTGCCGCTGATTCCGGATATGTTAAACCAACTAACTGGAACGAAGTGGTTCTCTAAGATTGACCTTTGTGGGGCATATAATTTGAAGCAGGAGAAGGAGGGCGATGAATGGAAGAAAGCCTTTAATACCCGGAAGGTCACTTTGAGTGTCTGGTGATGCCTTTTGGCCTTACTAATGCACCTGCATTTTTTCAAAATTTCATTAATGACATTATGAGGCCATTGATCAATATGAGTGTTCTTTTTTATTTGGATGATATTTTGATCTATTCACCTGATCTGGAGTCACATTGACAGAGTCCGCAAAGTTCTACAGATTTTGAGTGAAAACTCACTCTTTACTAAATTGGAGAAGTGCGAGTTTGCGGTACAGAAAATGAGTTTTTTGAGGTACCTTGTCTCCAGTGATGGGTTTGAGATGGACCCGGTGAAGGTTCAGGCAGTGCTGGAGTGGCCTAGGCATGAATGTTTGAAGTCGGTTCAGAGATTTTTTGGGGTTTGCCAATTATTACAGAAAATTCATAAAGAAATTTTCTGTTATCTCTAAACCTATATCTGATCTCACCAAAAACGGTTCTAATACTGTCCAATGATCTTCTGAGGCTGTTAAGGCTTTTGAGCATCTCAAAGAGAGGTTTAGCTCTTCTCCTGTTTTGATTCAGACAGATGAGACCAAGTTGAGGTTGATGCCTCTTCAGTAGTGGTAGGGAAAGTTCTGCCCCATGAGGGAGAGGATGGGGTGCATCCCTGTGCTTTCTTTTCTGAAAGAAGTTGGGGACATGGTCTGGTTGTCCTCCGGGAATCTGCGTTTGAAGATCCCTTCTAAAAAACTGGGGCCTAGGTGTGTAGGACCCTTCTAAGTGGTTCAGGTGGTGAACTCGGCAGCAGTGAGATTAGACATCCCCTCGTCCTGAAGAATTAATTCAGTTTTTCATGTATCTTTACTGAAGAAAGGTGACACACCAGATAAGGAGCCTATGCCGACTGTTCCTCCAATTGATGAGGATGGTGAGTTTGAGATTTCACGCATTTTAGATTCCAGATGGCACAGAGGAAGTTTGCAGTATCTCGTGTCCTGGAAGGATTTCGGTCCCGAGGATAATTACTGGGTGAAAGCTGAGGACGTCTCGGACTCAAGTTTGATTATGGCTTTTCACAGGAGATTTCTGAATAAGGCTCGGCCAAGAGGATCCTTGTAAAAGGGGCGGTACTGTTAGAATCTGTTTTGTTTTGACCATCTGCCATCTTGTTGTGGTTTTCTGGCTGCTGTTTTTTTCCCCGTGGTGCTGGGTTGTCTTGGTCAGGTGATTGTATCACCCTTTATTACCAAGCATCTGCCTCCCATTTCTTGCTGGACAACAGTGTTAATCCGCTAGAGTTCTGGATAGGTGCTTAAACAGCTGTCACGGGGCTACCGCGACAGAGAGTTTCCAGAGAACCACAGCGCTCTGGGCCAAGTTCACACACAGTGAACAGAAGCTCTTCTCCTGTATTCTGACCTGGCTGCTTTGTGCCAGCAGTGCAGGAGTTAACCTTCTTGCTGAGTTGCTGTGAGCTGGGTCTCTCAGCTGAAGTTGATTTTGTAATTTTCTCCTCTATATAGACCCAGCCTTGACGACAGCTATTGTCAGTGATCAGTTCTGCTGTCTGGCTTGGAGGTTGAAGGAGCGTACGGTTGGAGCTTGGAGGTTTATTTACAGAGATTGGTGTCTGCTGTTTTGGTTGCATGTTAAACCTGTTTTCCTTCCTAGTTTTTTCCTTCTCTTCCCATCTCTGTGTTTTCTCTGTGGTTGTGTGAGCATTTGGTGAGTTTGAGTCTTTTAGTTACCTTGTCTGTATACCCTGTTTATTGTTGTATTTATACACTGGTGCAGTCCACCTCCCTGGGGGGAGAGGGGGGCCACTGATAGGGCCTGCACAGGAGACAGGGATACGCTGGCGGCTTAGGCCTCCTAACCATAATAGGGACCCCTGAGATAAGGGAAAGCCAGGGCCCCATTATAGTGGCAAGCACAGGTGCGGGTCCCAGTATGCCATCCTGCCCTTATCACCATTATCGGCATGACAACAGCTTTCTGTGTTTGATATTTTGCAGTTCTGGGATCTCTGGTTCTGCTATCCTTTGTTTCTGTTTTCAATTTGTTCCTGCAGCCTTCTCTGTGTTTCCTATTAGGAGGTGACCTGTTTTTTTGCACCCAGTCCTTAGATCTTTTATGGACCTCCTTCCCCTTATCTATAGGTCTTCTCTGAGTTTAGACCAGGATCGTCGGTGGGTCTATTTGCTAGGAATGGGTCGCCCACTCCATTGTATGTTTCAGCCTAGTCTTAGTGCAGGGTCAGCTTTCCCCCTTCTCTCCTAGTTATGTGCTGCAGTTTCATAACACAATAGGGTAATGGACAGTGAATTGCCCAAAAACTGTCACTGTACATAGTTCGCACCCTCAAGGTGCACCCTGGTTCTCCCCACTTTGCCGGTGTGGGTAGGGCCTTGTTTCTTCACAGACTTGAAGCAGAAACCATCTGGTGTGGCTGAACACCATGTCTGGATATCCCTTGTAGCCCACCCAATGCCTATGTTGGGGGTTTATGACGGTCCCTCGCATCAGTACTGTTAAATATGGACAAGGACACCCTGGTATAAAACCAGTTGTGCAATTGTAAATATGTTTGCAACGTTTAAGCCAAAAGTGCCTTCCATAAGGGAAGTGTTGTGAGTTCTGTGGTCGACCTCCCTCCTGTGGTCATGAGTGGTACTTCGGCTGGTTCTGTCTATGAGCTTCCTCTGGTGGATGTGAGTGGGGCTGCGGCTTCTGAGTTTCCTTCCTCAGGTGACGAGGTTAAGTCGTTAGGTGCTGCTCTATTTAACTCCACCTAGTTCTTTGTTCCTGGCCTCCAGTCAATGTTCCAGTATTGGTCTTGCTCTCTCCTGGATCGTTCTTATGGCCTGTCTGCCCTGCATAAGCTAAGTTTTGCTTGTGTTACTCTTGTTTGCTATATTTTCTGTCCAGCTTGCTATATTGGTTTTTCTTTCTTGCTGGAAGCTCTGAGACGCAGAGGGAGCACCTACGTACCGTTAGTCGGTGCGGAGGGTCTTTTTGCGCCCTCTGCGTGGTTGTTTGTAGGTTTTTGTGCTGACCGCAAAGCTATCTTTCCTATCCTCGGTCTATTCAGTAAGTCGGGCCTCACTTTGCTAAAGTCTGTTTCATCTCTGTGTTTGTGTTTTCATCTTTACTCACAGTCATTATATGTGGGGGGCTGCCTTTTCCTTTGGGGAATTTCTCTGAGGCAAGGTAGGCTTATTTTTCTATCTTCAGGGCTAGCTAGTTTCTCAGGCTGTGCCCGAGGCGCCTAGGTCTGGTCAGGAGCGCTCCACTGAATTGTATTGTATTGAAAAGTGACCTCCTTGCTTCTCCATGAAACACTAGAGCTGCAAGCCGGTCACTTTTTGCCAGGAGAATGACAGGAGCAATGCTGGAAAATGATGAAGATGGCAGGTGAGTATTAGATGGGGTCAGCGGAATTATATTTAAAGCACCACTCCAGCGATGCAATAAAAAACACGCTGGAGTGGTGCTTTAAGGTGTATGGCCCTGCCTGAAGAATATATCAGGCTTGTTTGAAATGTATTAAAAATATTAAAAGGCTAGAGAACATGGTGGCCCCAGCTTTTATACGGAGAGCCTGATGACAGGTTTCCTTTAAAGGTAAATCTCAGGGGGTTTTTTGCGCGCTGTCAGACCACATCACAAGAATAAAATCCACAGTAATGACAAAGATTCGGCAAAGGGATAATCCACAAAGTTATATTAATAAAATAAAAATATGTCATTTTTATTTGAGATTACTTCTTTGGTAAATGCAGTTTCATTGCTTCAGGAAATGAAGGTGGAAATGATAGCAAAGGAAACTTAAAGAAAGCCACCAAACTTCCAACTGAATACAAGTCATAGCTCAGAGAGTAAAAACAGACTTGTTTTCACCTTTTCTGATGAAAATGTTGAACTGGTTATTTCAGTAGAGAACACTTTAACTATTCAAGAATGTATTTCCATGGCAAGAGGGGACAGTTAATACTTCAGATATTTACAGCCCTTTAGACAAAAGGGCCTCTTCTACAGATCACTTTGCCTAAATTAACTACAAAGTGGGAATGAAGAACATTCTGCCCATCATCACTAACTATATCAACAGAGTATTACTTTACACTCAAGATAACTTAGACATATCTGGATTATATCATTAGACACCAAAGTAAAATCACCTTGTCTTGAAGGAATGTGTAAGGATAATCATCAGTTAATGTAATTCTTTCAGTACTTAAGGAAAATGAAGCAAAAAGAGTATTCCTGACAAGTAATAAAATAGTTTTATTAATGGCAACTCAGTTAATGCCAAATATTTGATCTCTAGTTTGTTGTTGTTTTACTTATCTAAATTAAGCCCTCCTATGCATAGTAGCCATTTTTGTTTTTTTAGGCACCAATTGTACACTTTTAGGCAGAATTTTAGGATATTTAGTTTTACACATTTGTTTTCTTTTATGTTTACATTTTGCAGTTATAAAGGAATTTTTAAGTACAAGCTTTAAATCTTTCTTTTGGGTCAAAGTGCATTTATTTTTCTTATTTTTACTTTAAAGAAGCACTCAAATGAAAGTTTTGATGCTCTTAATATGTTGCAATCATCATATTACAACTGACGAGCAAAAGTGTAACAATTTGTTTAACTTTTGACTTTCAGGCTCCATATCTCACTATCCACTACTGTGAGACTACCATCATTTTGTAGACAATGATTTTGTCTATCCCATACATAAATTTGACTTGCAGCTATTTAGCATATGATTAGTAATGCAGATTCTTGGCATGTCACTGCATTGTTACTGTTTTGCTACTGGTGGTGGAAAAATCTTTTTCTTCCTCTATACTTCAAAATACATCCTGCTCTCACATTCCCTAATAGCTCAGTGTGTTATTAGGTTGATTACCAAGTGAAAGATCACTAGTGCGAATTAAGGAGAAGCCATGAAGGAGATTTCCCAAGAAAAGAGAAATAGCAGGATCTAGCTCATTGATAGCTGTCTCTCGGGCAAGAAAATTGCCAAGCTGCATCATGTGATTGACATGACAGATGAAAGTTCGAAGTTCAAAGTGAAGTCCACCCATCCATTCAAAAGCAAAGAGATGGATGTCCAGGCAAAATATTAGAGTCAACAATTCGGCTCATCACAAGGTCTACCAGTTCTGATGTGACAAACATGGCAGTGGAGGTGACTCATATGCCTCATAATAGTGATATCACAGGTGTCCAAGCACCATGTGACTCACATTACACAGGTATGAAATGGTGGCTTGAATATAGGTGAATTAGCCTCGACTTCAGTATCATCATGAAAAGTGTCAGCTTCAGTTTGCAAAAAAGTATGAAAAGTAGACAGTAGAAGATTTGAAACAGGTGATTAGGAGCAGTGAGATAAAAATCAATAGACTAAGGTCTGATGAGTGTTATCGTGGATTCTCCTGGACTCAATATGGTGATCTCTGACTGTGGGTCAGTTTCCCTTTTTGCTGGACCACAGTCTGTGTTTTCTATGTGCATCTGCTGATTGTGCTCTTGTCTTTCTTTCCTTGCTTTGCTGTGCTGTTTCTAAGCAGGTGTTTTCACTTTCTCGATTTGGTTTGTCCTATGACTTCTCGAAAAGGTCTAGTTATACTCTCCTGACACTTGCAGTCTTTGATGGCTGCATTTTTGAGTCTGATGGTGTTTGGAGACACAGCTTTACATATACTGATTATGTTACCTTACTAATCTGTTTCTTTTCTCATAGTTTGTGTGTCTTCCTCCACAGATCTCTTTTCTATCTTTTACTTTTATGGTCTGTGAGGTTTTCCACTTATCCTGTTTGTTTTTTGACTATTTTTATTTTCTTCCTTATTTCCTGTGCAACTGTGCAAACACGGCTTAACCCTATCTTCTTACCCTCTGCTTGTGTGCATTACTTTCTGTTGCTGTTCTTTTGGAGTTCACACTGTGCCGGTAAGGACACTCAGGGTTCACCGAAATTGAAAGGGGGCACCATTGCGTAATCTTAGAGTACCAACCTCCACGGTTAGTCGGCGACAAATCAACGCCAGGTTAGGGATGCCTAGTCTGAATAGGAATCTTTGGTGCGCAGATTTATCATCTCCCCTGGTTTATACATAACTCATGTGAATGTGCATATACAGTCATAAAAGGTGCAAATGGGTCTGGAAGAAGAAAGGGAAAAGGGGACTAACAGATCTATAAATTGAAGAAACTGTAAATTTTGGTGGAGGAAGCCTGTTGATATGGGGTTGTTTCACAGAAAAAGGCATTGGATTCTTAACCAGTATCGATGCTGGTCTCAATGCTGAGATATGTGTGAGTATCTTAACACATTTACCCCCGAGGATGGTTTGCATGCTAGTGACTAGGGCAATTTTTACAATTCTGACCACTGTCCCTTTATGAGATAATAACTTCGGAATGCTTCTATGGATCCTGGTGATGATTCTGACACGGTTTTCTTGTGACATATTGTCTTTCATGAGAATTATAAAATTTCTTTGATATGACTTGCATTTATTTGTGAAAAAAATGGAAATTTTGGCAACAATTTTGAAAATTTCACAATTTTCCAACTTTGAATTTTCATGGCATTAAATCACACATATATGTCACACAAAATACTTAATAAGTAACATTTTTTTTAAAAGGGACCGCATTACATTTGAAGTCACTTTTAGGGATCTATATGATAGAAAATACCCAAAAGTGACACCATTCTAAAAACTACACCCCTCAAGGTGTTCAAAACCACATTCAAGAAGTTCATTAACCTTTCAGATGCTTCACAGGAATTTTTGGAATGTTAAAAAAATGAACATTTGCTTTTTTCACAAAAAATGTATTTCAGATCCAATTTGTTTTATTTTACCAAGGGTAACAGGAGAAATTGAACCACCAAAGCTGTTTTGCAATTTGTCCTGAGTACGCCGATACCTCATATGTGGGGGTAAACCACTGTTTGGGCGCATGGCAGAGCTTGGAAGGGAAGGAGCGCCATTTGACTTTTCAGTGCAAAATTGGCTGGAATTGAGATCGAATGCCATGTCGTGTTTGGAGAGCCCCTGATGTGCCTATACAGGGGAAACCCCCCCCACAAGTGACACCATTTTGGAATATAGACCCCCTAAGGAACTTATCCAGATGTGTAGTCAGCACTTTGAACCCCCAAGTGCTTCACAGAAGTTTATAATGTAGAGCTTTAAAAATAAAAAATCATATAATTTTCATACAAATAACGGTTTTGCCCCCATTTTTTTATTTTCCCAAGGGTAACAGGAGAAATTGGACCCCAAAAGTTGTTTTGCAATTTGTCCTGAGTACGCTGATTCCCCATATGTGTGGGAACCACCGTTTAGTAGCATGGCAGAACTTGAAATGGAAGGAGCGCCATTTTGAAATGAAGACTTCGATGGAATGGTCTGTGGGCGTCACGTTGCGTTTGCAGAGCACCTGATGTGCCTAAACAGTAGAATCCCCCTGTTAGGGGTCGAGTTCCCACCTCTACAGATGGAGAATCTCGAGCCATCTCTGCTGCGGTTTCCCATTGTTCTCCTGCCACAGTGGAGCCTGCTCAGCGGAGGCGTTGGTCCCAGCATCTTGCTCAGTCTGACACTGTGCAAAAGGTTACTGCTGCCTTTCCAGCTTCTGCCATTGTAGCCAGTACTGGTCAGCAGCGAGCAGACGTCTTTGGGACTAAGTCCTACTTTTCCCCTTCTGAGCATGCCCAGGGTAAGATCTCTCATTGGAGATCAAGGGTCACATGCTCAGGTACTGCAGCAATTACCATTGGTCCTCTAGGAAGGTCCTGAAGTTGCTCAAGTTCTGTGGCAGCCTCCCATTGGTCTTTCTGGGAAGGTCCTGTGTTTGCTGCAGCTGTAAAAGGTTTGCATGACCGCATGGCCATGCACTAGTATCAATCTAATTTATGTGCTTTGCGCCAGCGTGGTTATGTGTGAATGTATTCAGGGACCCGGCTGAAATAAGCTCCTAGAATACCGGCACCTCCAGTGAGGAGATTGTGTGCTCTGTATGTATTAAGGGACCCGGATGAAATAAGCCCTTAGAATACCGGCTCCTCCAGTGAGGAGATTGTGTGATTGCATGGCCACTGACTGCTATCAGCTCGGCTTTTAGCTTGTGCTCCTGTGAGTCTAACAGGGCACAGTGCTTTCCTTTCAAGGTGACTCTGTAAAGAAACAGAGCTAGCTTATACCACCAAATAGTGTCACCATTCACTAGCAGCAGGTTCCTCCTGCACGGTGGACCCCGGGCTGTGAATGCACCAATAATAAACATCTATATTTACTTGGTGCCTTCCGCTAGCCCTAACACCCCCCACAAGTGTCCACATATTGGAAACTAGACCCCCCAAGGAACCTATCTAGATGTGTTGTGAGCACTTTGAACCCCCAAGTGTTTCACGCACTTTAACATTTATTCTACTAAAAAAAGAATTAGGTAAAATATACTGCTAAGGAGCAACATAAAAATTCTAAATATGCATGCAGAAATTTCTCTTTTAAGTGAAATTGTAAAATATATTATATGATTAATTTCTGGAGGACTCTGTACACATAGTGGCTTAATTAAATGAACATAATACTTATTGTTCAGTATGAATTCCCAGGTTATAATAGCTTTATGTATCCAGGCAAGTACAATATTAATTTTACCAGCTTCACCAAACAGTTAAAATGCTTCCAAGAAATATTTGCTCTAGGCAAAATTTAATAGGCTTCCTCTGGTGTCTATCTGTCATAAGTGACAGGTTATATTAGCTGAAAAAAACTTTTCAAATGGAGACAAATCACACGATCGTTGTAATTTTTGCACATCTGTTCCAAGTGAAAACATCTATAGCATTAACTGCTGTGGTAATGATTAGAAGCAGCTTTAAGACTTCTGACCTGCTTCTTATCGACCTGCTACTGCTGTTCTCACTAACCACAAATTATTGAGGCTAGATTCAGTAACTACAGTGTGATATCTTGCAGGAACGTCTGCTTATAATTACAATTTCAATAAATTAACACTAGGGCAACCTATGATAAATATTGGAGTTAAAAAAATGCAAAATTTTATCACAGTTTTGAGCGTTTTTTTAAAGGCAAAAGTAAAACTTAAAAAAAATACAATTTATAACACTGAAATCTGATTAATGATTCCCATAATAGATGTCAATATTTGTATACATTGTATTCATTCACCCCCTACATCCGATCATTGGCTCGCTCTTCTTACCTGCACTCTCAAAAACATTTCTAGAATTCGCCCTTTTCTTACTTTCGACTCTGCAAAAACTCTTACTGTTTCACTTATTCATTCTCGTCTGGACTATTGTAACTCTCTACTAATCGGCCTCCCTCTTGCAAAACTCTCCCCGCTCCAATCTGTCCTGAATGCTGCAGCCAGGATCATATTCCTCACCAACCGTTACACCGATGTCTCTACCCTGTGCCAGTCATTACACTGGCTACCCATCCACTCCAGAATCCAGTACAAAACTATTACCCTCATCCACAAAGCACTCCATGGCTCTGCACCACCCTACATCTCCTCTCTGGTCTCAGTCTACCACCCTACCCGTGCCCTCCGCTCCGCTAATGACCTCAGGTTAGCATCCTCAATAATCAGAACCTCCCACTCCCGTCTCCAAGACTTTACACGTGCTGCGCCGATTATTTGGAATTCACTACCTAAGTTAATACAATTAATCCCCAATCCCCACAGTTTTAAGCGTACCCTAAAAACTCATTTGTTCAGACTGGCCTACCGCCTCAATGCATTAACCTAACGATCCCTGTGTGGCCTATTTATAAAAAAAAAAAAAAAAAAAGGTTCCTCGCATCATGTTCTCATACACTTTATGCAGTATTAGCCCTCTGTGTCTGTACTGCTACATACTTAGGCAGATAACTGGTTCATGCAGCTTTACATGAACGCCTGAGCCTTACACTATGGCTGGTCCGAATAACTAAAGCAATTGTTACCATCCACCTCTCGTGTCTCCCCTTTTCCTCATAGTCTGTAAGCTTGCGAGCAGGGCCCTCACTCCTCCTGGGATCTGTATTGAACTATATTTCTGTTATGCTGTAATGTCTATTGTCTGTACAATTCCCGTCTATAATTTGTAAAGCGCTGCGGAATATGTTGGCGCTATATAAATAAAAATTATTATTATTATTATTATTATACATGTTTATTTAAGCAAAACAAATGTTGAATTACAAAAAGGAGATTTGTAAATCTTTCCTTTATACTTTTTGCTTTATTTGAGACCCATTACTGGCTGCAGATTAAATGAACATCAAAAACATCAACCAACTCCATTGTGCGAACAATGCAATATGCAGACCTAGTGGTTTAATCTGAAACCTCTAAAGACCAATGCAACATTTGTTACAGGGTGCCAAAATATAACATGTGAATTACAGCACTAGCACCTGTGTAAGGGGAAGAGGGATCTTTAGGTTCTCCGCCGACTCTAGTGCTCAGGTACGACTGCAATCTCTGCCCTCTATATATTTAGATCACTTGGTAGCCATATTGTCGTCCCCTTACTGTAGACCCCACAAGTTTAGCAAAAAAAATGTGAAAAATGCACTGAAGGATTCTGAAATGGAGATTCTATACCAACAATCACATTGGCAATTTAGTCATCTAAACTCGCCACAATTCGGACTCAAAAGTTAAAAATTTATATTATCCATTTTCAGTCATCACTAGTTAAGGAAATGCAAAATGAGCAGGAAAGTGTGAATGCTGCCTAAATAGATGCATTTTTTGTGCCTTTGTTGTTTATTTAGATGTAATTTAAGTAGTGATCCAAGTTATTATTTTACTTAATATTGTGAATTATCCCCTTATATACAGTATATAATTAGGCTAATATTACCTTTTATAGTTGTTCCATTCTGTCTGAAAATGTATTGTATACTTTTCTACAGTTACATAATGTTACCATATGAGGATCCCATGGGAATTACATCTTTATGATCTCTTAAGAGGGATAGGATCATAGTCATCCAAACTTCCCGTATGATGATACTGCAGGGAATATACCAAACATTTTCTTCACAGGATGGGGTGTGTGGGGAAACAAATATCACAGTTGATGATACCTAGTTATTGTCTAAACATGAGCTATTAGTTTTGAGTTTTTATTTGCTCACAAAAATTCAAAATGCAAATTTTTCATAAAAATATTACTTATACTCACCTTACCACTTACTGCTCAGGCACCTATGCTCTTCACTGTCCCCGGTCCATTCCCCGACGCAACTTCTTATACTTCTTATCACAGCTGCTGAGCATTGGATCGGCTCTTCAAGTTACAGATTTTGGCTTTGATGAAGCACAAGACGTTTTCGCGCATGCATGCACAAGGTCACAGTGCATATCGTGATGTCATGACGTCATGACTTTACACGTGATTGCACAAAAGTGTCCAGGGCCTCATTATTGCCAGAATTCTCTGTTTAGTGTGAAGATGCCTGGAGATTCAACACTCAGTGACAGTGATCAGAAGAAGAACCAAGGACTGGGGATGGTAAAGAGTGGAGGGGCCAATGAGGTGAGAGGTTAGGTTAGTATACTTTTTTACATTTTCTCCATATTATGCTTATTACGCTCTGAGTTCAGAGCATACATAAAGGACATTTAATTCTTGGAGAATCGCTTCAATGTAAACCAAATTTCTTTGTAAAGTCCATACAATTTAGCAAATTTGCATTTGGTCAGATCTGTTACTAGTGTCATACAATTATAATGTAGGAGATCACAGATCAGTCTATAGACTGTATATTTATATATTCCTTAAGCTCATTCAGGAGAATATAGAGGAGAGGATAGTCAATCTATTACTGCAGCCGGCAGCGATATTAACGGCTCTAGATGGTCATGTGATGTTGTGATGATGCATCATGGGATTGGTAGCAGAGCATATAGATGGACAAAGAGTGAAATTTCACATTCCAGAAGGATTCTGAAGAGAATGAAAATAGGGTTTGAAATACGTGGAGTATACTATATATATAATGTCTTGAAAATGTATTCATTCCCAATAAGTTTTTCACATTGCATCCACAAACATTAATGTATTTTATTGGGATTTTATGTGATTTACCAACACTAAGTATCAAGTATTTGTGAAGTATAAAGGAAATGATGAATCATTTTCTAAATATTTAAAACATATTATTCTGAAAACTGTGATGTGCGTTTGTATTTAGTCCCCTGTAGTCTGATACTTTGTAGGACCACCTTTCACTGCAGTTACTGCTGCAAGTTTTTTGTCTCTATCGGCTTTGCACATCTAGAGACTGACATTTTGATCATTCTTCCTTCTTAGCTCTAACACAGTGAGATTAGATAGAGGCGCCCGTGAACAGCAATTTACAAGTCTTGCCACAGACTCTCAATGGGATTTGGGTCTTGACTGTGACTGGACCATTCAAACACATGTATATGCTTTGATCTAAACCATTCCATTGTAACTCTGGCAGTATATTTAGGGTCCTTGTATTGATGGAAGGTGAACCTACGCCCCAGTCTCAAGTGTTTTGCAGCCTCTAACAATTATCCTTCCAGAATTGCCCTGTATTTAGTGCCATCCATCTTCCCATCAACTCTGACCAACTTCCCTGTCCTTGTTGAAAAAAAGCATCTCCATGGCATGATGCAGCCACCACCTTGTTTGATGGTGAAGATGGTGTTTTCAGGGTGATATTCAGTGTTAGTTTTCTGCCACGCATGGCAGTTGGCATTTATCCCAACAAGTTCTACTTTGGTTCCATCTGAACAAAGCACCTTCTTTCACATGCCATGTAGGGTACATAGCCAGCAAGCGGAATCCCAATAAAATACATTTAAGCTTGCAGGTGTAAAGAGAAACAATGTGGAAAAATTCACGTGGTACCAATACTTTTTCAAGGCACTGTGTATAAAAGACGAACAAGATGTGACAGACAATCAAGTGGGGGGTTTTGACATGAGAAAATAAATCCAAAATATTCCTTTAATAGGTAAATAATATTCTACTTTATATTATCTACTCAAATTCACCTAAAATCTAATTTTTTATTTTACGAAGGCGAAGAGAAAAAATATGTTTGAGCTTAAAATGGAGCAAAGTATTTTTAGAATAGCTGCCAGAAACCACTTTTGTTATGACATTGACTTAATACACAGAAAATACATAGTAATTACAGTACATATAACATCATAAAATGATTACCAAGAATTATAAACATATTTTGTCCTAAAAATCACTCATTTGGACTCAGCAAGTAAGTGCTTCTGGCAAAAGCTCTTCAAACATGCATTTCTGATAAATAGATAGCTGTTTAACTGTAAAACAAATGTTTAATCCTCAACTGTAAAGCAAAACCAACAGTGATATTATTGATGTGGTGCTACTGCTGAAAAAAAAAGAACTCGACCACACCGTAGCACGCACAATTATGTTTTATAGTGCACATCAGTATCACATGAGCTGAAGACAACATTGTGCATGTATATACTGTATATATATATATATATATATATATGTGTGTGTATATATGTGGCCAATCGTCTCCTAGTCGATGGGAGGTATGTGTTGCAGAGATGGCTTGTCTCTGTGATGTAACCCAGAGTATTTTCTCTAGTGCATGAAAGTACTAAGAGGTTCGTTTGGTGCACCTGGGACTGGGTTTCGGATAGCTGTGAGAGATGGGTGGGTCTAGCTACCCATATACCTCACCTCTGAGTGTGGTTAACAGCCTATATAAGGGAGGCCGTTATTTGGCACATGCTCTCTAGGTTGGGAGGGTGAAGGCTTCCTGTTTGTTTTTTGCTCCAGACTGATCCTGAATGCTGAATACTACCACAGCCTGTGTGCCCACAGCCATAGCGGAGCAGAGCCCTGCTATGGGCATAAGTATTTTCTTTACCTAATCTAAAGGCTATTTTTTTTCTGTTTGGCTTCTGGGTTTATAAAGCATTAAACCCACTTGAACTTTTAATGGAACAAGCCTCCTGTTTTCCTCCCGTCGCACCCAAGTGAGTAAAACCCCTACAATATATATATATATACAGTGGGGCAAAAAAGTATTTAGTCAGTCAGCAATAGTGCAAGTTCCACCACTTAAAAAGATGAGAGGCGTCTGTAATTTACATCATAGGTAGACCTCAACTATGGGAGACAAACTGAGAAAAAAAAATCCAGAAAATCACATTGTCTGTTTTTTTAACATTTTATTTGCATATTATGGTGGAAAATAAGTATTTGGTCAGAAACAAAATTTCATCTCAATACTTTGTAATATATCCTTTGTTGGCAATGACAGAGGTCAAACGTTTTCTGTAAGTCTTCACAAGGTTGCCACACACTGTTGTTGGTATGTTGGTCCATTCCTCCATGCAGATCTCCTCTAGAGCAGTGATGTTTTAGGCTTTTCGCTTGGCAACACGGACTTTCAACTCCCTCCAAAGGTTTTCTATAGGGTTGAGATCTGGAGACTGGCTAGGCCACTCCAGGACCTTGAAATGCTTCTTACGAAGCCACTCCTTCATTTCCCTGGCGGTGTGCTTTGGATCATTGTCATGTTGAAAGACCCAGCCACGTTTCATCTTCAATGCCCTTGCTGATGGAAGGAGGTTTGCACTCAAAATCTCACGATACATGGCCCCATTCATTCTTTCATGTACCCGGATCAGTCGTCCTGGCCCCTTCGCAGAGAAACAGCCCCAAAGCATGATGTTTCCACCACCATGCTTTACAGTAGGTATGGTGTTTGATGGATGCAACTCAGTATTCTTTTTCCTCCAAACACGACAAGTTGTGTTTCTACCAAACAGTTCCAGTTTGGTTTCATCAGACCATAGGACATTCTCCCAAAACTCCTCTGGATCATCCAAATGCTCTCTAGCAAACTTCAGACGGGCCCGGACATGTACTGGCTTAAGCAGTGGGACACGTCTGGTACTGCAGGATCTGAGTCCATGGTGGCGTAGTGTGTTACTTATGGTAGGCCTTGTTACATTGGTCCCAGCTCTCTGCAGTTCATTCACTAGGTCCCCCCGCGTGGTTCTGGGATTTTTGCTCACCGTTCTTGTGATCATTCTGACCCCACGGGGTGGGATTTTGCGTGGAGCCCCAGATCGAGGGAGATTATCAGTGGTCTTGTATGTCTTCCATTTTCTAATTATTGCTCCCACTGTTGATTTCTTCACTCCAAGCTGGTTGGCTATTGCAGATTCAGTCTTCCCAGCCTGGTGCAGGGCTACAATTTTGTTTCTGGTGTCCTTTGACAGCTCTTTGGTCTTCACCATAGTGGAGTTTGGAGTCAGACTGTTTGAGGGTGTGCACAGGTGTCTTTTTATACTGATAACAAGTTTAAACAGGTGCCATTACTACAGGTAATGAGTGGAGGAAAGAGGAGACTCTTAAAGAAGAAGTTACAGGTCTGTGAGAGCCAGAAATCTTGATTGTTTGTTTCTGACCAAATACTTATTTTCCACCATAAATGCAAAAAAATTATAAAAAAAAACAGACAATGTGATTTTCTGGATTTTGTTTTCTCAGTTCGTCTCCCATAGTTGAGGTCTACCTATTATGTAAATTACAGACGCCTCTCATCTTTTTAAGTGGTGGAACTTGCACTATTGCTGACTGACTAAATACTTTTTTGCCCCACTGTATATATATATATATATATATATATATACACAGTTGTACTCAAAAGTTTACATACCCCAGCAGAGTTTTTGCTTTCTTGGCCTTTTTTCAGAGAATATGAATGATGACACCAAAACTGATTCTCCACTCATGGTTAATGGCTGGGTGAAGCCATTTATTGTCAAACTACTGTTTTTTTTCTCTTTTTAAATCATAATGACAACCCAAAACATCCAAATGACCCTGAACAAAAGTTTACATACCCCATTTCTTAATACCGTGTATTGCCCCCTCTAACATCAATGACAGCTTGAAGTCTCTTACGGTAGTTGTGGATGAGGTTCTTTATTTACTCAGATGGTAAAGCTGCCCACTCTTCTTGGCAAAAAGCCTCCAGTTCCTGTAAATTCCTGGGCTGTCTAGCATGAACTACTCGCTTGAGATCTCCCCAGAGTGGCTCAATGATATTGGGGACAGGAGACTAGGATGGCCACTCCAGAAGCTTCACCTTTCATGGTGGGATGGCTTTTATGCTATATTTGATAAACAGTATTACTTAGAACCCTGTGTTATTTAAGTGCACTTTAGCTTCTTACTTATTTAGTTAAAGCAGGGTTTTTGCTCATTTTGCTTCTTGTAGGTTTTATAACCTTCACAGCTTATGTATGACTTCTTATTTCCCTTACCTTCTAACTCTCATTACCCACTCCTTCACCAGTCATACACAAGATGTGTAGTTGCATTGTACAGAACAAGAGTGATAGGGAGCGGGGAGATCAATTGCGCACACAATGTGATAAACAGCAATATGCAAGACATACCCCGTGATCTCTGATATAACGTGCCATGAAGTAGGGGAGAATTCAGGAGCAACAGCCATGATGTGAGGTCCAAGTGAGAAGCAGAAAAATCATATGACATTACATATAAGACCTGGCAGATAAATATGAGCATTTATACTTTTAGGCAAAATGGTGATTGAAAGTAATTTTTGTTCATCAGAGTACCCCTTTAATGTAAAAGGAGGTTTGAAACGTTGCTGTTATTGTGTCAGCAAAGCATTGGCAACTTTAATGCACAGTGCACCTCAACACTTAGCAAACTTTGATGTAAGTGGTCAAAACAAATTCAGAATATTGAAAAAATATATTTCTTTTTTGCCTTCTGTCACCATTTTCCAAGACACGTGCAATTTTTATTTATCTCTTGATGGGACTGTGTGAGGCCTTAATTTTTGTGCAGTGATCTGACACTTTTATTAATAGCAATTCCATGTACTTACGATGCTCTCTTATTACTACTTCGCAATGTGATAAAGTTTAGCGATATTATAACTATCTACATAGCGGTAACTTTTTAGTTTTCCTGCTTTTATTACTGTTGTATATAGAATAACTCACTACTAGTTGTTAGGGCTGGCGGAACACACCGAATAAATATAAAGATAATAAAAGGTGCGTTCGGAGTCCGGGGTCCACCGTGCAGAGATGGAACCTGCTGCTAGGTAATGGCAGCACTATATTGCGGTACTACGCCAGACTAAATTCGGGTTCCGTCACCTGGTATGAACTGATGCGAACTCTGTTGCTTCACAGAGTCGCAGGGAAACTAAGGAAACGTTGTGCCATGTTAGCAGTCACAGGGTGCAGCAGATGAACGCTAGTGGGATCCCTGAAATTCACCCTCACTATGCTGGTGATTGATCCCGCTCTGACCCTCGGGAGCTTTTGAGCCCATGCCTGAAGACACCCTGAGTCAGATGCTGAGATCAAGCCGAAGTTTCCACCCCACACTGACCGGTTATCATGACTAATTAAAGATTACTGCACAGAGTGCGTACAGCGCCGCACTGGCGGATGCCACTAACCACCCTTACAAGGGTCAGAAAAGCACTGTAATTGCGCACAGCGCCACACTGGCGGTCGCTGCTAGTTAGGTGTAGTAAAGATCATGCTCTTGTGTTAAGGATAGGACTGTCAGGCGCTAGGTAGCTACAACATTCGCAAACATTCAACAACTATAGGAATGGGAATGATTAAGGAGCAATCACCAGAACAGGCATGCAACCACACACACACGATTACAGGTTTATACTAGCGCATAGCCGAGCGGCCATGTGATCCTTTTATAGATGTAGTCTTCTGGGACCTTCCTAGTGGTCCAATCAGAGCCGCTACTGGACATGAGCATGTGACCTCCAACCTCCAATGAGAAGTCATCCCTTGGGCATGTTCAGTAGATGAACGTCGGCTTGCCGCTGATTAATGCTGGTTGCAAAGGCTGAACCTGGGGCAGCAGCTGTAACCAGCCGCACAGTATCAGCTTGAGCTAGACGCTGGGCCCGCTATCTCTACTGAGCAGACTCCACTGCGGCTGGGGAAGAATGGGAGACCGCAGAGGACATGGTTTGAGATTCCACCTGTGAATCGGTGGAAACTCAATACCTAACACTAGTTGACTGTGACTGATGTTTTATTTTGTTTTTTAGAAACATTTTTTGAATTTTTTTATTTTTTTAGGAAAATTTTGGGAATTTTTTTTTTTCATTTTTTTTTCATTTTTTTTACATTTTGGGGTGGGGGGGGGGTATTGGTGTAAGCAAACACCCCCATGGATTAGGCAGCATGTATTAACTATCAGGTTCACTTTAAATATTTGTGAATGACCCAGATGTGAAAATGGTTTAATCATAAAAAAAATGCTTGAGAATTAAATATTTATTCTAATATAAGGTAAATAATATGTTTAATATTAATAAAAACATAATAATTAAAATTTACTTAACATATTCCTAAATCTTTGCTTTATCACAAAGCAAATGGCATGTTACACGAAAAGAAGATTGATGATGCTCTGGAATGACACTGCTCAGCATCAAGTGTCCCCCTCAGCTGCTCATCCACTTCATGACCCAGCCTATTTTGACCTTAATGACCTGGCCATTTTTTGCAATTCTGACCAGTGTCCCTTTATGAGGTAATAACTCAAGAATGCTTCAACGGATCCTAGCGATTCTGAGACTGTTTTTTCGTGACATAATTTTTGTGTTTACTTGTGAAAAAAACAGAAATTTGGCGAAAATTTTGAAAATTTCACAATTTTCAAATTTTTACATTTTTATCCTGTTAAACGAGAGAGTTATGTGACACAAAATAGTTAATAAATAACATTACCCACATACTTCAGGACAATTTTGGAAACAAAATTTTTTTTCTAGGAAGTTATAAGGGTTAAAATTTGACCAGCGATTTCTCAATTTTACAACAAAATTTACAAAACCATTTTTTTAGGGACTACCTCACAATCGAAGTCAGTTTGAGGGGTCTATATGGTTGAAAATACCCAGTGCTCAGAAGGGAAGGAGTGCAATTTGACTTTTTGAATGAATAATTAGCTCCAATCGTTAGCGTACACCATGTCACGTTTGGAGAGCCCCTGTGTGCCTAAACATTGGAGATCCCCCACATGTGACCCCATTTTGGAAACTAGACCTCCCAATGAACTAAACTAGATGTGTGGTGAGCACTTTGCACCCCCAAGTACTCCACAGAAGTTTATAATGCAGAGCTGTGAAAATAAAAAATCATTTTTCTTTCCTCAAAAATTATTTTTTAGCCCGCAATTTTTTATTTTCACAAGGGTAACAGGAGAAATTGGACCGCAAAATTTGTTGGCCAGTTTGTCCTGAGTTCGCTGATACCCCATATGTGGGGGTAAACCACTTTTTGGGCACACGTCGGGGCTCGGAAGGGAAGTAGTGACGTTTTGAAATGCAGACTTTGATGGAATGGTTTAGGCTTGAGCAAAACGGATCGGACAAATTCAAAAGTCGCCGACTTTTGGCAAAGTCGGGTTTCATGAAACCCGACCCGATCCTAGTGTGGGATCGGCCATGCGGTCGGCGATCTTCACGCCAAAGTCGCGTTTCGTATGACGCGTTTGGCGCCATTTTTTCAGCCAATGAAGGAGCGTGGGCAGAGTGATGACATAGGTCTTAGGGGCATGGACGCCTATCGCCATCTTGTTGCTTATGCGCTGTAGCGATTTGCAATGTGTAACACCAGCTTTTCTGTTCAGGGACGGAGGAGAGAGAGAGAGAAAAAAAAAAAGTTAAATTTCCCATTGACTTTGCATTGGGTTTCGTGTTTCAGTCGATCCCCGACTTTTCGCCATAATCGGCCGATTTCACTCGACTCGACTTTTGAGATAGTCGGGTTTCGCGAAACCCGACTTGACCCTAAAAAAGTAAAAGTCGCTCAACCCTAGTCACGTTGTGTTTGCAGAGCCCCTGATGTGCTTAAACAGAAGAAATCCCCCACAAGTGACCCCATTTTGGAAACTAGACCCCCCAAGGAACTTGACTAGATATGTGGCAAGCACTTTGAACCCCCAAGTGCTTTACAGAAGTTTATAACGTAGAGCCGTAAAAATAAAAAATATTTTCTTTCCTCAAAAATGATTTTTTAGTCCACAATTTTTTATTTTCACAAGGGTAACAGGGGAAATTAGACCCCAATTGTTGTTGTCCAATTTGTCCTGAGTACGCTGATACCCCACATGTGGGGGCAAACCACTGTTTAGGAGCACATCGGGGCTCGGAAGGGAGGGAGCACCATTTGACTTTTTGAACGCAAGATTGGCTGGAATCAATGGTGGCGCCATGTCGCGTTTGGGACCCCCTGATGTGCCTAAACAGTGGAAACCCCTCAATTCTAACTCAAACTCTAACCCCAACACATCCCTAACCTTAATCCCAACCCTAACCATAACCACAAGCCTAACCCTAACCCAACACACCGTTAACTCTAATCTTATCCCTAATTCCAACCCCAACTCTAATCCCAACCATAACTCTAATTCCAACCCTAAATCTAAGGCTATGTGCCCACGTTTCGGATTCGAGTGCGGATTTTTCCGCACCATTTTTGAAAAATCTGCAGGTAAAATGCACTGCGTTTTACCTGCGGATTTACCGCGGATTTCCTGAGTTTTTTCTATTCCTATTGAGGAGCAGGTTAAAACGCTGTGGAATCCGCACAAAGAATTGACATGCTGCGGAAAATACAACTCAGCATTTCCGCATGGTATTTTCCGCACCATGAGCACAGCAGATTTGCTTTTCCATAGGTTTACATGGTTCTGTATACCGCACAGAAAACTGCTGTGAATCCGCAGCAAAATCCGAACCGTGTGCATAAACCCCAATTCCAACCCTAATTCCAACCCTAACTCTAATTCTAACCCTAACTCTAATTCTAACCCTAACCCAAATTCTAACCCTAACCCTAGTTCTATCCCTAACACTAGTTCTAACCCTAACCCTAGTTCTAAGACTAACCCTAATTCTAACCCTAATTGCAACCCTAACCCTAGCCCTAACCCTAACCCTAGTTCTAACACTAAGGCTTCTTTCACACTTGTGTCGTGTGACGTACATCACAATCCGTCGTTTTGGGGAAAAAATGGATCATGCAAATATGCCCGCAGGATGCATTTTTTTCCCATAGACTTGTAGTGATGACGGATGGCCACACTTCGCGTCTGTCGTGCACTGGATCCGTCGTGTTTTGGTGGACCGTCGTCACAAAAAAACGTTCAAGGGAACATTTTTTGTACGTCGCGTCCGCCATTTTCTACCACGCATGCGCGGCCGGAACTCCGCCCCCTCCTCCCCGAACTTCTGAATGGGCAGCAAATGCATTGAAAAACTGCATCCTCTTCCCACGTCGTGCACAAATTTCACAACTTGCGTCGGTACGTCGTGCCAATGCTTAGCGACGGAGCCGTACCCACGCAAGTGTGAAAGAAGCCTAACCCTAGCTTTAACCCTAGCCCTAACCCTAACCCTAGTTCTAACCCTAACCCTAGTTCTAACCCTAACCCTAGTGGAAAAATAAAAATAAATATAAATTCTTTATTTTATAATGTTCCCTACCTATGGGGGTGTTAAAAGGGGGCTATTTACTATTTTTTTTTTATTTTGATCACTGTGATAGGATGTATCACAGTGATCAAAATGAATGGATGAATCTGCCGGATGACAGATTGGGCGGGCACAGTGAGCATTCACCTGCCATTTTGCAAGATGGCGGCACCCATCCTGGAAGCCGGACGGACACCGGGAGGGACCCCAGAGCTCGGTAAGTATGGGGGGGTGGGATCGGACAGCTGGGGGCGCCGGACAGGATGGGGGGTCAGAGGGGAGAGGAGTGCAGCAGGGACAGAATGGAGGGGTAGGAAAGGCTGAAGATCACCAGATCGCTGCTGTCAGTTGGTGGGGGGACAGATTGGGGTCTCCAGCCATGGCCGATGATATTGCAGCATCAGCCATGGCTGGATTCTAATATTTCATCAATTTTCATTGCTGAAATATTACGATTGCTCTGATTGGCTGTTTCACATTCAACAGCAAATCAGAGCGATCGTAGCCACGGGGGATGGTAAAGCCACCCCCCTGGGCTGAAATACCACACCCCCTGTTCCTGTAGGTCGGGTGAAATTGGAGTTAACCCTTTCACCCGGCCTGCAGGAACGCGATCATTCTGTGCCACAGCATATGCGTCACAGGTCGGATTGGCACCGACTTTCATGACGCATACGCTGTGTCACAGGTCGGGAAGGGGTTAAATATAGGGTTGAGCGACTTTTACTTTTATAGGATCGGGTCGGGTTTCACGAAACCCGACTTTTTCAAATGTCGGGTCGAGTGAAATCGGCCGATCGTATAAAAAAGTCGGGGTCGGCCGAAACACGAAACCCAATGCAGTGCATTGGGTTTCCAATGGTTCCCAGGGTCTGATGGAGAGGAAACTCTCCTTCAGGCCCTGCGATCCATATTTAAGTGTAAAATAAAGAATTAAAATAAAAAATATTGCTATACTCACCCTCGGACGTGCCCTGGTACTAACCGGGAACCTTCCTTCCTTCGAATCAGCGCTTGCAGGACCTTATGTGACGTCGCGGCTTGTGATTGGTCGCGCGACCGCCCATGTGACCGCTCGCGCGACCAATCACAAGCCGCGACGTCACCGCAAGGTCCTGCAAGCGCTGATTCTTAGGAAGGAAGGCTGCCGGAAAGAATCAGGGCGCGTCCGAGGGTGAGTATATTCCTATTAGGTATATACTCACCCTCGGACGCGCCCTGCTTCTTTCCGGCAGCCTTCCTTCCTAAGAATCAGTGCTTGCAGGACCTTGCAGTGACGTCGCGGCTTGTGATTGGTCGCGCGAGCGGTCACATGGGCGGTCGCGCGACCAATCACAAGCCGCGACATCACCGCAAGGTCCTGCAAGTGCTGATTCGAAGGAAGAAAGGCTGCCGGTTAGTACCAGGGCGCGTCAGAGGGTAAGTATAGCGATATTTTTTATTTTAATTCTTTATTTTACACTTAAATATGGATTCCGATACCGATTTCCGATATTGCAAACATATCGGAACTCGGGATCGGAATTCCGATACCAGATTCAGAAGATCACCGATTTCATGGCCGACCCCACACAGGGGTCGGGTCGGGTTTCATGAAACCCGACTTTGCCAAAAGTCGGCAACTTCTGAAAATGGCCGACCCGTTTCGCTCAACCCTAGTTAAATATATAGTAGGTGGATTAATAAGTACTTTTTTTTAAGAAACGCTGCTCAGCATCAGGAACATCACGCTGCCTGGAAGAGTAGATATAAACATAAGCAGGCGAGAGTAAGCTCCATTGCAGTAAACTCTTTTATCAACATTATTTTACCTTAGTTGTATGTTACACTGCTAATATAATACAACAGATGTTATTTTGCTGCTTTAAAAAAATATATACTGCAAGTAGTATACAAATAAATGTTAAAAACAAAATGGCTTGAGATTTGTATGCCATAATGGGCTAGATAACCTGAAAAATACTTGCCCAACATACAGTTGCTTGTAATATTTACCTAAAGTCTACTTACTGATTAGATACATTGCCTTAGGTACCCATGTTAAAAGGAGTAACAACTGTAACAACTCTGGCATCATGGCTTCTCATCTCTCACACAGCATCTTACCCACTGCTCCATGTCATGTTGTGTTCTGTTTATTGCCAGCTCCATATTCTGTGCCTCTGCTCTCTGCATGCTTCCTGGCTGTGTGCATATGGGGGCGGCGCCAGAACTCTCTGGTTCTTATGGAATCAGGGCGCACCTGTCTAATCTGTTCCTGACCAATTACCAAGAGGCCTCCAGAATTTAGGGCAGTGCCAGCCTGTGGACTGGGCCTGTGCAATGGGGCAGCACGGTGGCACAGTAGATAGCACAGCAGCCTTGCAGTGCTGGAGTCCTGAGTTCAAGCCCCTCTAAGGACAACATCTGCAGAGAGTTTGTATGTTCTCTCTGTGTTTGCGTGGGTTTCCTCCAGGTACTCTGGTTTCCTCCCACATTCCAAAGACATACTGAGAGGGAATTTAGATTGTGAGCCCCAACGGGGACAGCAACTATAATGTGTGCAACCTGTAAACCTGCAACCTGTGGAATATGTTAGCGCTATATAAAAATAAAGATTATTATTAACTCAGTCAGTGGGTTGCTTCTGAGCTGCCAGGCCTTGCTCTGTGTCTTGCCTTCTCTGAAGGCTGTTCTCTTTGCTTTGCCTTGTACCTGTCTGTCTGCCCTCCAGGAGGCTGTATATCCTGGTCCCTGCGTCTTTGTTCCAGTACCTTGTCTCGTTCCATTACCTTGTCTCTGTCCTACCACTGTCTCCTGGTCTTTACTTCTTTCCTTACTGTGTCCTTACTTGTGTTCACTCTTCCACCTCTGCTCTGCACTCCTGCGATTCTGCTCCATTCCACTCTGCTGCTGCAGAATCTCTTGCTGCAGCTCCTCACTGTATGCCTTGCAGTTGCACTCTGCTCTGCTCTTGCTGCTGCAGAATCTCTTGCTGCAGCTCCTCTCCGCATACCTTGCGGTTTCGCTCTGCTCTGCTCTTGCTGCTGCAGAATCTCTTGCTGCAGCTCCTCTCTGCATACCTTGCGGTTTCACTCTGCATTGCTCTTGCTGTTGCATAATCTCTTGCTGCAGCTCCTCCCCACATACCTTGCGGTTCACCCTCTGTGTGAACAGGTCCCAACCTGTTCCTTCATACTCCTTTTCTTCCAGCTTGATTCCTTACCTGCATCTCCTGTGTGAACAGGTCCCTACCTGTTCCTTCATACACCACACCAACCTGCCCTGTGTCTCTGCTGTTCCTGCCAGCCCTGTGCCTCTGCCGTTCCTGCCAGCCCTGTGCCTCTGCCGTTAATGCCAGACCTGTGTCTCTGCCATTCCTGCAAGCCCTGTGTCTCTGCCATTCCTGCCAGCCCTGTGTCTCTGCCATTCCTGCCAGCCCTGTGTCTCTACCGTTCCTGCCAGCCCTGTGTCTCTGCCAACCCTGTGTCTCAGCCATGCCAGCCTACTTGTCTGAGTTTCATCCGTGCTCATATGCTAGTCCTGCTTCATGCCAGCACCTGTCCTAGTGTTCCTGCTCTCCAAGTCGGATGAGCAGCCACAGTCAGAAACCACCATGGAGTAGCACCTGGCAGCTGCCTGCTGAACAAGCCTGACCTCACCATCAGAGGCTCCAGTGAAAACCAAGGCAGCTATCATAGTCACGCCCCTTCCATGGTAGTCTGGTTCGTGGCACAGTGGGGCCACAAACCCTCTTGGCTCATACCCTTCAGTCAGGGCATGAGCGTGACAACAACTTTTCAGGTGAAATTTCTAACATTCCATGAACTGATGTCTAGCAATACTATTTCTATTTGTGGAGACCACCATCTAGCATAAAGTGACTCATATGCCAGGCCAGTGTTCCCTAGAAAAATAAGCTCTTCTTCCATAGGAAGAAACCTGGTTTAGTAGTTCCTCCAATTGGGGAATGTTACCCTTTTAATCAATGTCCTTCCCATTAACTAGTTAAACAAGTCTTCCTCCAAAGAAAAAAACTGATCACAGACAGCTATCTTGGGGGATTCTTGCACCTTGTCAATCAGAGTAGAGCACCACCTTAGCCTCTGTCAAAGACATTTTGACAAGCCAATACTACCGTTAAATAAAATGACGAGAGGCAAAAACCCATAAAACAGCTGTTTGTGGATATGCCTCTTTTCCTTTTCCACAACACTCTAGTTTGGGTAGATACCTTAACTCATATGGCATGGCTTCTTTAGGGACTGCACATTGACTTAAAGATTAGGTACCTTCAATAAATGGCACTAGAGATTTGCTGATGTGTTTTGGATTATTTTTCTGCTGCAGAACCCAAATGCGTTTCAGCATGAGGTCATGAAGAGATAGTCGGACATTCTCCTTCAGGACTTTTTGGTAGACAGCAAAATTCATGGTTTAATTTACACACAAGTCTTCCAGGTCCTAAAGCAGCAAAACAGCCCCAGAGCATCACACTGCCACCAACATATTTTACTGTTGGTATGATGTTCCTTTTCTGAAATGCTACATATTTCTGCGCCAGATGTAATGGGACATACACTTTCCAAAATGTTTAACTGTTGTCTCGTCAGTCTACATATTGTCCCAAAAGTCTTGGAGATCATCAAGATGTTTTCTGGCAAAACTGAGACAAGCATTTATCTTTTGATTGCTCAGCAGTGGTTTAAGTCTTCGAACTCTACCATGCAAGCCATTTTTGACCAGTCTCTTTTTTATTATGGCGTCATGAACACTGACCTTAGCTGAGGCAATTGATGCCTGCAGATCTTTGGATGTTGTTGTGGAGTCTTTTGTGACCTCTTGGATGAATCTTCACTGAAGCCTTGCCAGCCGCATCCCAATAACTGAAAGACTGCTGGGAGAAATATCATTGCAGGTAACGTGTAGCTTCAGAACACTATTAACCTACAGATTAACCCCATATCCATATCTGTAGGTTAATAGCGTTTTTTGTTTTACATGACAGGTTCCCTTTAAGGGCTGTGGATGCATTGATCTCACAGTTGAGAATTTACACCATAAGGAGAAGGCTTCTACTAAACCAGAAAGTTGTCATGCCATATAAACCCCAGATATGTAGAGCTATTTGATTTATTAAAGTGAAATACAGACAGTTCCAAATGTACTGTAAGACATAGAGTTTGTTCACAATCCACAATTACTTAGATTAAAAAAAAAATGTTTTACAATGATGTCTGAGTTAGTGAGCCAAATAAACACCCTCCGGTTCCACCACATACTGACTCCTACTCAACTCTTGTTTACAAGAAACTCCTCGGAATCACAACTTGTGCTCTTTAGGCTCCATGATAACAATCAAATAACCTCTCAATTGATCTCTTTACATATAAATGTTTGCAATCCTTCTCTTCTCTTAGCTGCAACTTTTCTTCTTTAACAGCTGTACCTTCAGTGATTCACTTTATTTTGTACATGTTGTTTCTCACTCAAGATAATTGTTGAGTCGCTATGTGAGATTTACATATTTCAAGTGGCTTTCACAACTTAGCTAGTGTACATATTGTATATTGCAGTCAAGGTATAAAGCTGAGCATATACTGCACGACAATATAATATTATGCTGTAAGTGCAAGATTTCATGTAATGCAAGGGTTTGATGAAATATATCACTTTTCTCTCTTGAGGAATATGAGGAATATGAAAATATTTGAAAGAAATACTTTGATACTGTGATCTAAAGCTGTATGTACACTGTAGAATTGAAATACTAATATATTATTGCAAGAAATCCCAGAGATATTTTTTGTCCTAGGTAAAAATAAATTAGTCTCTGCTCGGCAAAGCGCCCTTTAAAGTCTTTACTGGAAAACTCACATAAGATTGTAATGTAGTAAAATTTACTGCTTTTTTCCTTGGTGATGTCTAACTGATATATAAAAGTAATATGCAACAGCACAAAATGTATATATACTTCTAAACACCAGCTGAAAATGTAGGTTTTTAGTACTTAGGATTTCATTTGTGCAATTTAGACCTATATAAATACCGTATATACTTGAGTATAAGCCGAGATTTTCAGCCCAAATTTTTGGGCTGAAAGTGCCCCTCTCGGCTTATACTTGAGTCAAGGTGGGTGGCAGGGTCGGCGGGTGAGGTGGTGAGGGCGCTGAGGTATACTTACCTAGTCCCAGCGATCCTCGCGCTGTCCCTGCTGTCCCACGGTCTTCTGTGCTGCAGCTTCTTCCCCTCTCCAGCGGTCACGTGGGACCGCTCATTACAGAAATGAATAGGCGGCTCCACCTCCCATAGGGGTGGAGCCGCCTACTCATTTCTCTAATCAGCGGTGCAATCTTTATTGTAGCCAAAAATGTACACAATATTATAGAAAAATTGTTATTGAACTTTTAGTCTGCACCTAAATTGAAAATTAATTTTTTTGCGTTTTCCTTTTCTCTTCTAAGCTTCTCTTGATACCTTTTCTCTTGCAGAAGGTCTGCGGATCTTCTCTGTGAAGCATTCAGCAATAGTCCCCCATGATGTTCACGTTCCAACTACTTTGGTATCGTCAGTGCATCGCCTTGATATCCTGATAATCTTTCTCATTGTTCTTCGCTAACAACACCAAGGTTTTTAGGAAACTAGTCCAAATGAGAATGTAAAAAATGTGACTTCAGATTCATTAGACAACCCAAGGCTTTCAAATGTTTCAACATGCTGTGAAAACACAGCATTTTATCTTAATTAACCAGATGTCTATTTTCAGCAAGCCAGGAGGGATAGACTGTTATCTATATGTTGACTTTTTAATTTATGTGTTTCTTTATTGTTGGTCAAGACAGCACAGACATGTGTTTCTTGATGGCTGATTCCACAAATAATTCCTTTCTTAAGTTTTGACTTGGACAGTCCCTGATACTTGGTACACAGGTACTTAAAAGTCTCTCATTCTTTTGGTAGAGCTTTCACAAACTGCTTCATTAGTTGAAGCTTAATGTGGAGTGGTGCCATAATAACTTTAGTGGGATCAACTAAACTTTCCGCAACTATGGTCAACTTTTTGGCTCTAGTGATGATTCCTATCTCAGCTGTCCCATTCACAAAAAACATGGGTACTTTGTGTATACTCCTTGCAGCCCAAGGAGCAAAGAGAGAACTTTCAGATCACCACATATTGATCATCCATGATGCTCTTAGTTAAGTTTCTTAAGAATAAAGTCTAAATTTTCAAAGCTTCCCTTCAAGTGCACATAATGCCATACAGGCACTGAAACATGCTTGCTGAGATTGTGCAGTAGCATAGTTTTCAGACTTTTTTTAATGAATCAACAGAGATTTTTTCACTAGCTCACATTGTAATGAATTTTTTTCCATCAGCCCAGGAACATCACTGCAATACCATAAGGCACCTTCTTGAGAAAAGTATGGAACAAATTCCTTTTCTCTGCTTATGTTCCATGAAAACATTTACCAGGAGCTTGCAGCTTGTTTTCATTTAGAGCCTAAAAGTTCTGCAGAATGCTTAGGTCCAAGTCCCAGACTCAATCATTTTATTTGAGCTGTCAAAAAAAGCTGTGGCTCGTTGGGACAAGCATGAAAGTCTTTATCAGAATCCTGTCTTTATGTTCTGAATCTTCTGAATCAGGTGTATCTTCAAGTTTCTCTGAAGGTGAAGGGACAGGGAATCGCTGATGCGCGGTCTGGGTATATAATTTCCTTCTTATTTTTATGGCCCTCCATGTTGTCTTCTTGCCCCTGAAGTAGTAACTTGAGTGACGTTACACGTTGGGCGGCTCACAGGTGCTTGATCCCACCACTGCACTGCTACCTTTTCCTTCTTACTTGGGAGACAGTCCTCCTGTTCTTTGTCCAAATTCTTTCTGTATGCTGCCTCGATTAATTTTTCTGGATATTTCTTATCCCTGAACCTTTTCTTCAGTTTTGCTGACTGGGTCACATAATCTTTGGTGTTTGTACAGTTTTTTTTATCCTTAAAATCCTTAAATACTGACTGAATGACACATTAGTTTTCTACTTTTTATAATGCGCACCTCTAAAGTCCACGTAGCCATTCATATCACAGCTTTTGAAGTGCGTTTTTGTTATAATTTTACCAACTTTATGCCCCAATTCAAGCCTCCATAGACAGGCTCTGTGCAAGCCACTTCATCTAGCAGATCACAGGGATTGCCCTGGTTTTCACCCTTTAACGCCTATACAGAGATCTGGGCTTTTATAATGACCACTGGGTTTGGTCCACAGAGTGACTGTGAGCCAGTGGAGTGGGCTGGCAGAAGAGGGTCAGTAAGTCAATACCAGGAGTCTAGCAAAAGGAACAGAGTTTGTCATGAAGCAGAATAGTCAAAACACAGATGGAGATCATAAACAGTAATATAACTAGTACTGGGTAGTGATAGAGAAACAGGCATTAAACAGATTAAGAAAACTTGTAACTGGCAACTAGAGGTAGGAAACCAGAGTTTTAATTAATGAGTCCTGACCAGTGGTCACTGATGGGAGTTAATTAGAAGATCCAAAACAGGAGTGTACCGGCAAGTTCACTGCTTGGACAGCACCACTAGTCCCAAAATCAAGCCAAACTGCTGCACTGTTAGCACCACCAAGCAACAGAAACAGAAGTGGAGGAAGTGACGACATACATAAATGTAACAGTACCCCAATCAGACTTGTCAGGAAAAGATTGATGGAATCTCAATGTGCAGTTGTTGTCAAGATCTGTGAAGGCAAACAATGCTAATAGAAGGGCAATAATTACTTATTACTTGCAAACAATTACATTAGATTACGGCTATAATGTCCAACTATATTTAATTCCAAAAACAAGATTTAAGATAAAAACACATGAGCTTCTACAGTATGGCGTGGTGCAACATATCAGTTCTAAATAATGTGATATGATGTATTAAATAAATGATGGAATCCCCAAAAAGTCATATAAGTAGTCAGGGGTACCTGTTGTGAATTCTGTGGCTGAATTCACTCCTGTGGTCACAAGTGGTACTGCAGCTTCTGAGCTCCTCCCTCAGGTGTTCTGGTGAGCTCGTTACTGCTTCATTACTTAACTCCGCCTGATGCTGCTATCCTTGCTCCTTGTCAATGTTTCAGTGTTGGATCTGAGCTTCTCCTGATTGTTCCTGTGACCTGCTGCTCTGTATAGCTAAGTGCTTTTTGCTTTTTTGTTTCTTTTTTTCTGTCCAGCTTGTCTTTTGTTTTGCTGGAAGCTCTGAGTCGCAAAGGGTGTACCGCCGTGCCGTTAGTTCGGCACGGTGGGTTTTTTTTGCCCCCTTTGCGTGGTTTTGCTTTAGGGTTTTTTGTAGACTGCAAAGTTCGCTTTACTGTCCTCGCTCTGTCCTAGAATATCGGGCCCCACTTTGCTGAATCTATTTCATCCCTACGTTTTGTCTTTTCATCTTACTCACAGTCATTATATGTGGGGGGCTGCCTTTTCCTTTGGGGAATTTCTCTGGGGCAAGTCAGGCCTATTTTTCTATCTTCAGGCTAGCTAGTTTCTTAGGCTGTGCCGAGTTGCCTAGGTAGTTGTTAGGCGCAATCCACAGCCGCTTTTAGTTGTGTTTAGGATAGGATCAGGTGTGCAGTCTACAGAGTTTCCACGTCTCAGAGCTCGTTCTTGTATTTTTGGGTATTTGTCAGATCACTGTGTGCGCTCTGATCGCTAAGCACACTGTGTTTCAGGATTGCCTTCATAACACCTGTCATTAGCAAACATAACAGTACAAGGAGCCAACTAATGATTCTCAATAGAGGGAAAGAAAAAGTTCTGACATCATCATTTTTTTTTTTTTTTCAGCTCTGTGTTCACTTTTTTTTCCCCTTCCCCTAGACATTTGGGTGATTCTGGACACAGGTGTGGACATGGATATTCAGGGTCTGTGCTCTTCAATGGATAATCTCGTTATAAATGTACAAAAAATTCAAGATACTATTGATCAGAAATCTATGTTAGAACCAAGAATTCCTATTCCTGATTTGTTTTTTGGAGATAGAACTAAGTTTCTAAGTTTCAAAAATAATTGTAAGCTATTTCTCGCCTTGAAACCTCATTCTTCTGGTAATCCTATTCAACAGGTTTTGATTATTATTTCTTTTTTGCGCGGCGACCCTCAAGACTGGGCATTTTCTCTTGCGCCAGGAGACCCTGCATTGAGTAGTGTCGATGCGTTTTTCCTGGCGCTCGGATTGCTGTACGATGAGCCTAATTCAGTGGATCAGGCTGAGAAAAATTTGCTGGCTTTGTGCCAGGGTCAGGATGATATAGAAGTATATTGTCAGAAATTTAGGAAATGGTCAGTACTCACTCAGTGGAATGAATCTGCGCTGGCAGCTTTGTTCAGAAAGGGTCTCTTTGAGGCTCTTAAGGATGTCATGGTGGGATTTCCTATGCCTGCTGGTTTGAATGAGTCTTTGTCTTTGGCCATTCAGATCGGTCGACGCTTGCGCGAGCGTAAATCTGTGCACCATTTGGCGGTACTGCCTGAGGTTAAACCTGAGCCTATGCAGTGCGATAGGACTATGACTAGAGTTGAACGGCAGGAATACAGACGTCTGAATGGTCTGTGTTTCTACTGTGGTGATTCCACTCATGCTATTTCTGATTGTCCTAAGCGCACTAAGCGGTCCGCTAGGTCTGCCGTCATTGGTACTGTACAGTCCAAATTCCTTCTGTCCATTACCTTGATATGCTCTTTGTCGTCGTTTTCTGTCATGGCGTTTGTGGATTCGGGCGCTGCCCTGAATCTGATGGATTTGGATTATGCTAAACGTTGTGGGTTTTTCTTGGAGCCTTTGCGGTGTCCTATTCCATTGAGAGGAATTGATGCTACACCTTTGGCCAAGAATAAACCTCAATACTGGGCCCAGCTGACCATGTGCATGGCTCCTGCACATCAGGAAGTTATTCGCTTTCTGTTGTTGCATAATCTGCATGATGTGGTCGTGTTGGGGTTGCCATGGCTACAAACCCATAATCCAGTATTGGATTGGAATTCCATGTCGGTATCCAGCTGGGGTTGTCAGGGGGTACATGGTGATGTTCCATTTTTGTCGATTTCGTCATCCACCCCTTCTGAGGTCCCAGAGTTCTTGTCTGATTATCAGGATGTATTTGAAGAGCCCAAGTCCGATGCTCTACCTCCGCATAGGGATTGTGATTGTGCTATCAATTTGATTCCTGGTAGTAAATTCCCTAAAGGTCGATTATTTAATTTATCCGTGCCCGAACACGCCGCTATGCGCAGTTATGTGAAGGAATCCCTGGAGAAGGGACATATTCGCCCATCGTCATCACCACTGGGAGCAGGGTTCTTCTTTGTAGCCAAGAAGGATGGTTCGCTGAGACCGTGTATTGATTACCGCCTTCTTAATAAGATCACTGTTAAATTTCAGTATCCCTTGCCATTGTTATCTGACTTGTTTGCTCGGATTAAGGGGGCTAGTTGGTTCACTAAGATAGATCTTCGTGGTGCGTATAATCTGGTGAGAATCAGGCAAGGAGATGAATGGAAAACTGCATTCAATACGCCCGAGGGTCATTTTGAGTATCTAGTGATGCCGTTCGGACTTGCCAATGCACCATCTGTGTTTCAGTCTTTTATGCATGACATCTTCCGTGAGTATCTGGATAAATTCCTGATTGTTTACTTGGATGACATTTTGATCTTCTCAGATGATTGGGAGTCTCATGTGAAGCAGGTCAGAATGGTTTTTCAGGTCCTGCGTGCTAACTCTTTGTTTGTGAAGGGATCAAAGTGTCTCTTCGGTGTGCAGAAAGTTTCATTTTTGGGGTTCATCTTTACCCCTTCTACTATCGAGATGGATCCAGTTAAGGTCCAAGCCATCCAGGATTGGATTCAGCCGACATCTCTGAAAAGTCTGCAAAAGTTCCTGGGCTTTGCTAATTTTTATCGTCGCTTCATCTGTAATTTTTCTAGCATTGCCAAACCATTGACCGATTTGACCAAGAAGGGTGCTGATTTGGTTAATTGGTCTTCTGCTGCTGTGGAAGCTTTTCAGGAGTTGAAGCATCGTTTTTGTTCTGCCCCTGTGTTGTGTCAGCCAGATGTTTCTCTTCCGTTCCAGGTCGAGGTTGATGCTTCTGAGATTGGAGCAGGGGCGGTTTTGTCACAGAGAGGTTCTGATTGCTCAGTGATGAAACCATGTGCTTTCTTTTCCAGGAAGTTTTCGCCCGCTGAGCGTAATTATGATGTGGGCAATCGAGAGTTGCTGGCCATGAAGTGGGCATTCGAGGAGTGGCGTCATTGGCTTGAAGGAGCTAAGCATCGCGTGGTGGTATTGACTGATCATAAGAACTTGACTTATCTCGAGTCTGCTAAGCGCTTGAATCCTAGACAGGCCCGTTGGTCGTTATTTTTTGCCCGCTTCGACTTTGTGATTTCGTACCTTCCGGGCTCTAAAAATGTGAAGGCGGATGCTCTGTCTAGGAGTTTTGTGCCCGACTCTCCGGGTTTATCTGAGCCAGCGGGTATCCTCAAGGAAGGAGTCATTGTGTCTGCCATCTCCCCTGATTTGCGGCGGGTGCTGCAAAAATTTCAGGCGAATAAACCTGATCGCTGTCCAGCAGAGAAACTGTTCGTCCCTGATAGGTGGACTAATAAACTTATCTCTGAACTTCATTGTTCGGTGTTGGCTGGTCATCCTGGAATCTTTGGTACCAGAGAGTTAGTGGCTAGATCCTTCTGGTGGCCATCTCTGTCACGGGATGTACGTACTTTTGGGCAGTCCTGTGGGATTTGTGCTAGGGCTAAGCCCTGCTGTTCTCGTGCCAGTGGGTTGCTTTTGCCCTTGCCGGTCCCAAAGAGGCCTTGGACACATATTTCGATGGATTTCATTTCTGACCTTCCCGTTTCTCAAAAGATGTCAGTCATTTGGGTGGTCTGTGATCGCTTTTCTAAAATGGTCCATCTGGTGCCCTTGGCTAAATTGCCTTCCTCCTCTGATTTGGTACCTTTGTTCTTTCAGCATGTGGTTCGGTTGCATGGCATTCCTGAGAATATTGTTTCTGACAGAGGTTCCCAGTTTGTTTCAAGGTTTTGGCGAGCCTTTTGTGGTAGGATGGGCATTGACCTATCCTTTTCCTCGGCTTTCCATCCTCAGACTAATGGCCAGACCGAACGAACCAATCAGACCTTGGAAACATATCTGAGATGTTTTGTTTCTGCAGACCAGGATGATTGGGTGTCCTTTTTGCCGTTGGCTGAGTTCGCCCTTAATAATCGGGCCAGCTCGGCTACCTTGGTTTCTCCATTTTTTTGCAATTCTGGGTTCCATCCTCGTTTCTCTTCAGGACAGGTTGAGTCTTCGGACTGTCCTGGTGTGGATTCTGTGGTGGATAGGTTGCAGCAGATCTGGACTCAGGTAGTGGACAATTTGATCTTGTCCCAGGAGAAAGCTCAACTTTTCGCTAATCGCAGACGCCGTGTGGGTCCCCGACTTCGTGTTGGGGATCTGGTTTGGTTATCTTCTCGTCATATTCCTATGAAGGTTTCCTCTCCTAAATTTAAACCTCGTTTTATTGGTCCGTATAGGATTTCTGAGGTTCTCAATCCTGTGTCTTTTCGTTTGACCCTCCCAGAGTCCTTTTCCATACATAATGTATTCCATAGGTCGTTGTTGCGGAGATACTTGGCACCTATGGTTCCATCTGTTGAGCCTCCTGCCCCGGTTTTGGTGGAGGGGGAATTGGAGTATATTGTGGAGAAGATTTTGGATTCTCGTGTTTCTAGACGGAAACTCCAGTATCTGGTTAAATGGAAGGGTTATGCTCAGGAAGATAATTCCTGGGTTTTTGCCTCTGATGTTCATGCTTCCGATCTTGTTCGTGCCTTTCATGCGGCTCATCCTGGTCGGCCTGGGGGCTCTGGTGAGGGTTCGGTGACCCCTGCTCAAGGGGGGGGTACTGTTGTGAATTCTGTGGCTGAATTCACTCCTGTGGTCACAAGTGGTACTGCAGCTTCTGAGCTCCTCCCTCAGGTGTTCTGGTGAGCTCGTTACTGCTTCATTACTTAACTCCGCCTGATGCTGCTATCCTTGCTCCTTGTCAATGTTTCAGTGTTGGATCTGAGCTTCTCCTGATTGTTCCTGTGACCTGCTGCTCTGTATAGCTAAGTGCTTTTTGCTTTTTTGTTTCTTTTTTTCTGTCCAGCTTGTCTTTTGTTTTGCTGGAAGCTCTGAGACGCAAAGGGTGTACCGCCGTGCCGTTAGTTCGGCACGGTGGGTTTTTTTTGCCCCCTTTGCGTGGTTTTGCTTTAGGGTTTTTTGTAGACTGCAAAGTTTGCTTTACTGTCCTCGCTCTGTCCTAGAATATCGGGCCCCACTTTGCTGAATCTATTTCATCCCTACGTTTTGTCTTTTCATCTTACTCACAGTCATTATATGTGGGGGGCTGCCTTTTCCTTTGGGGAATTTCTCTGGGGCAAGTCAGGCCTATTTTTCTATCTTCAGGCTAGCTAGTTTCTTAGGCTGTGCCGAGTTGCCTAGGTAGTTGTTAGGCGCAATCCACAGCCGCTTTTAGTTGTGTTTAGGATAGGATCAGGTGTGCAGTCTACAGAGTTTCCACGTCTCAGAGCTCGTTCTTGTATTTTTGGGTATTTGTCAGATCACTGTGTGCGCTCTGATCGCTAAGCACACCGTGTTTCAGGATTGCCTTCATAACACCTGTCATTAGCAAACATAACAGGTACCCCCAAGAATGACCAAAATATACTCAAGGGTAAAATAGCAAACAATATCTATAAAAGACAAATCAGTGTCTAAATTATATGTAGTATAGCCTACATATGAGAAATAGATCTTCGGAGAGGTGCTCATCATGGAAGCTCTGAGACGCAAAGGGTGTACCGCCGTGCCGTTAGTTCGGCACGGTGGGTTTTTTTTGCCCCCTTTGCGTGGTTTTGCTTTAGGGTTTTTTGTAGACTGCAAAGTTCGCTTTACTGTCCTCGCTCTGTCCTAGAATATCGGGCCCCACTTTGCTGAATCTATTTCATCCCTACGTTTTGTCTTTTCATCTTACTCACAGTCATTATATGTGGGGGGCTGCCTTTTCCTTTGGGGAATTTCTCTGGGGCAAGTCAGGCCTATTTTTCTATCTTCAGGCTAGCTAGTTTCTTAGGCTGTGCCGAGTTGCCAAGGTAGTTGTTAGGCGCAATCCACAGCTGCTTTTAGTTGTTTTTAGGATAGGATCAGGTGTGCAGTCTACAGAGTTTCCACGTCTCAGAGCTCGTTCTTGTATTTTTGGGTATTTGTCAGATCACTGTGTGCGCTCTGATCGCTAAGCACACTGTGTTTCAGGATTGCCTTCATAACACCTGTCATTAGCAAACATAACAGGTACCCCCAAGAATGACCAAAATATACTCAAGGGTAAAATAGCAAACAATATCTATAAAAGACAAATCAGTGTCTAAATTATATGTAGTATAGCCTACATATGAGAAATAGATCTTCGGAGAGGTGCTCATCAGGAAAGATAAAGTCACAATACAGCTCCTATGTGGGTATACCAATAAGTGATTTAAAACCAGTACTCAGTAACATAACCCAATAGATAACTAAGAACTCAATAGAACACTGGGAAATAATGATGGAAACTAAAATTCATGAAGGTCAGTGGGTAAAAAGGTGGTTAACCAGGATGTTACTTATTCATCTGAAGTAGTTACCCATTAGATAATACACAGCAAATGTTCAAAAATGGAAAAAAGTGTAAAAATAGGTCATACGTTTAATTGGGGAAAAGTAGCAGGTAAAATTACAAAAAAGTGCCAAATCTAAGTTACTCCTTAAGCCGATGTAACTCAGTTGTGTTCATGTCTAATACAAAAATTTAAGAAGGTTTTCACACTGTGAAGCAATACGCAATACTGCAATACCAATGAGGTATTGGTACCTCAAATACCAATCGATACCTCATTGATTTTTTGTTACAGTGAACTCAAAGAATAATAGAATACCCAGCAGGATTTGGAAGCAAATTGAATATTTTGATCAGAATAAATATTTGCCTATGTAAACACACTATATCTTTAATGAATAATTATATAATAATTTATACATTGGTCAGCCTGGACCAATACTCGTTTAGGTGAGAAATGTCCCTTTTGTGAATGCTCACACTAGAATTTAAAAAACCGGGCCCATTCTCATTCAGGAGGGTGGTACAATTTTTTCTCTCTTGTTCTAAGTGTGCTGTCCATTGTCCATGTGCAATCTGTTTTTTACTCAACAGCTATTTATCTTTTACAGGACCATTAACAGTTTCCAACGCTACCAAATTGTGATGCATCCATAAAAATTGGATGCCATACTGATGGTCTGTATGGCATGCAATTTTTGTCTCATACTGTACCAATTTAGGAATTATATCGCTGCTGCTGCAATTTTTTTCTTATGCCAAATACAGCTGAGAAAAGATATGTAGATCTGCGCTGCCTCATTGAATAACATTGGACCGAGTACAGTGTTAGTGCAGAAGAAGATTAGCGCTGTCTGGCTGCAGTTCACTGATAGTCAAGTCAGGCTAATATGTGTAATCTCCCCCCTGATTGACAGCATGCTCAAAATGCATAGTATGCACAGGGACCTATCAATCAGGAGTATGAGTGAGGTTATACATAATTTAAGTCTTGGCTCTACTACAGCTCCATCAGACAAAACCGGTATTCTGTGAAAAATTCATAAATCAGCCCAGTAAGTGATACATCCCTGGAATTAAGCTTTCTTGACATTACAGTGGCATATAAAAGTTTGGATACCCCTGGTCAAAATTACTGTTATTGTGAACAGTAAAAATACAAAGGAAATGTGTCATCTCTAACTTTAGGCCTTTCAGAGATCATTTCACCTTCAAATTGCTTAACTGTTCACAATAATAGTCAATTTGACCAGGGGGGCTCAAACCTTCACTTGACACTGGATGTTATGCTGCTATCAGATTATATAGCAAAAATCTGCTAACATATTTCCTTTATCCTCTTTAACTCACAAGCCAGTTTTCACCTTCATGAATTTTACAATTCAGACCAGCGTCAATTTATATGGTAATAACTCTGGAACACTTCAAAGAATTCCAGTGTTTCTGAGCATGTTTTCTGAGAACATATTGTACTTCATGAGAGTGGTAAAGTTTGTTCGATATGACTTGTATTTAATTGTGAAAATATGGGAATTTGGGTGATTATTTTGACAATTTCAAACTTTTATTGCTTATGCTCTTAAACTAGGGAGTTATGACACACATACATTTACATCTGCATCATTTTTGAAAGATAATTTTTTATTGTTAAGAGATGTTAGAAGGGTTAAAAATGATCAGCAATTTCTCACTTTTATAACAAAATTTAAGTACCCCAAATTGTGACACCATTCTAAAAAATGCGCCCCTCAAAGTCCTCAAAACCACATTCAAAAAGTTTATCAACCCTTCAGATGCTTCACAGGGAATAATGCAATGTGGAAGGAAAAAATGAACATTTTACTTTTTTTTCTCAAAAATGAAAAATTTTTACTTTAGCCCCAATACTTTTATTTTCACAAGGGTAACAGGAGAAAATGTACCCAAAAATGTATGTGGTAGAAACTACTGCTTGAGTGGATGGCAGGGCTCAAAAGGGAAGAAGTACCGATTGACTTTTTGAATGCAGAAATGTTTGAAATCATTCACGGATGCCATGTTGCATTTGGAGAGTCCCTGATGTTCCAGAACAAATTTCCATTTTCCCTGAGGAAGCCACAACATTTGTGGTGATATGTGTGGGGCTTTTTTCCTCCTCTAATACCTCTCTTAGCTTTTCATGGATCACCCTGACTTTTTTATTTCAATTCAGGATTTTTTTTGAGGCTCACATTCTTGTGAATAGCCGTGGTAGTATATATATTTTAGGAAAACCAAAGCAAGAAAAGTCCTCCAAAAATCCATATAAAAACATAATTTTATTAAACCATGTTTAAAACATAAATAAAAAGGGATGATTTCATACAAAAAAGGAGTGAAAAAGAAACGCAAACATCGGGCAGTAGTATGAAAATTGGTCCAATAATAAATATACAGATGATAACAATAGTAGATCACCACAGGTAAATCAGATAGAAAGGACAATATTTAGAATAATTGGAATAGAACATTCAAGTGCATGTGGACCCAGAATATTGGGGTCCATCATTAGGACACCTTACATAGGGGACTGCACACATGGGTAAGCATAACGCATGGTCCGTGGCTTAGTTTTACCTATTCATTCTCTCTGGGCAGGTTGCAATATGGGTGGGTGTTTGTGAGGACAGGGTGCATTCCTAGGAAAGGGTAACTGGTTATTTGACCTAAGACTACTGTCCCTCTCCTCCACCCTTTATGTGTGTACACATTCTTTGCACCTTTGCCAGTTTCATGTGATTTACTGTATGCCTTATACGGTCTTGCAACTGCACCTGTACATTTTCTAATGTGTGCATATCCTTGTTGGTGTTCTTTTTAGTCATACACCTTATCCTCAACACTTGTTATTTTATGTGTTTGTATTTTGTTAATAAAATTTACTGGTTCTATATTTAACTGATCATGTTACGCATTATTGGTATGGGGCATTATGCTCTTTGGAATTTACAGGTTTATATTTATAGGGGAGTTTTGCCTCCTTTTTTCCCCGTTGGAGTGCAATGGGCACGTCCTGTAGAAGAGATTTTTCTACCCACAATTACGTCCTTGGTGTTGGTTTATGTTATAAAATAATCCTCCCTTTGGAGGTTTTTAAGTGATTTTTTGCTTCTTGCCTTTTACTGTTAATGTAGTTATAAATACACATTGTTAATTTAAAGTGATCTCTGCTATTGGCATGTCTCGTTCTTCTTGTTTTATCCTTGACACAGTTTGACATGCTTTGGGTTGATTCCCTTTTTGTATTTGTTGTTGGGGCTCTCTCTGTTTCTTTACTTTGCTTTAAATAATAGAAACTCCCCAAAAGTGACCTCATTTTGGAAACTAGACCCCTCAAGGAATGTATCTACATGTGTGGTGAGCACCTTGAACCCCAATTTTATATTTTCACAGGGATAACAGGAGAAATTGAACCACAAACCTTTTATAGTTGCAGCAACTTCAGGACCTTCCTAGAGGACCAATGAGAGCTGCTACAGGACCTGAGCGTGTGATCCCCGACCTCCAAAGAAAGGTCCTCCTTTGGGCATGCTCAGAAGGAGAAAAGTAGTCCCAGAAGCGTCTGCTCGCCGCTGACCAGTACTGGCTAAAATGGCTGAGCCTGGAAGGGCAGCAGCAATCAAGTGCACAGTATCTGCCTGAGCCAGACACTGGGACCAACATCTCTGCTGAGCAGGCTCCACTGCGGCTGAAGAAGAATGGGAGACTGCAGCGGAGGTGGCTTGAGATTCCTCCCGTGCAGGGGTGGGAACTCGACACCTAACAACATGTAATCAGAAACTACTTTTTAGGCACAGAACAAAACTCAGAAGGGAAAGAGCGCTATATTGTGGTGCAATTGCAGCAATACCACTTTATTTTTTTTATGTTTTGGCTGCTATCACACAATAAAAGATCCTTTTTTTGCAAAAGCAAGTTCTTGTGTCTCCATATTTTGAGAGCTACAATTTTCCTAGATTTCTGTCAACAGAGTCATATTAGCACCTGTTTTTTGTGGGACTGGTTGACGTTTTTATTGGTATCAGTTTTGAGCACATAACGTTTTTGATCACTTTCTATTCTGATTTTTGAGAGTCAGAATGAAAAAACAGCAATTTAGAAATTGCTTTTTTTATGCCTTTCCACATGTGGTAAAATTGATAAGGCAGCTTTATTCAGATTAGTATGATTACAGCAATACCACATTTATATAATTTTTTTATGTTTTGATATTTTTACACATTATAAAATATTTTATAGAACAGACAATTAGTTTTGCATTTTTTTTATTAGGATTGTTCTGAGATATATAATTGTTTAAATTTTCCACATGGTATTCACTGAATAGCCTAACTAGTTTGACAGCTTTATGGGGCTAGTTATTCAAGACACAGCACATATGTGTACAAATTTATGGGCACAATATACAGTATATTTATATATATATATTGTACTGTATATATAGTATATATACATATATATATGTATTGTAGATATATCTACTGCAGACATATATATATATATATATACTGTATATATACTGTATATATATATATATACTGTATATATATATATATATATATATATATATATATATATATATATATTAATTTTAACATTGACAGATGGAATATCAAAATAAAAAAATCCAGAAAATGACGTTGTATAAATTATATCAATTTATTTGCATTCTGTAGTGAGAAATAAGTATTTGATCCCTCTGGCAAACAAGACTCAATACTTGATGGTAAAACCCTTGTGGGCAAGCACAGCAGTCAGACCACAATAATACAACTCCCTGGTGCAGGTGGTGGTTTGTTGGATGCGTATCTACCTTGCATTTCTTATTGCATCATTTTTGGGAAAGGGGTTACATTTTTATTTAAAAAAATAGAAACAAAAATAAAAAATGTCGACAATTAACTGTGCATATGCTTTCAAATTCTTCTGTTATTAGCTCAAATTTTCAATTGTACATTCAACATTTATACTGTGGCCTGCTGCTACATTTTGCATTCTGTACTAATCTATCTAGCATTTCTTGCTATGTCCTTTTTGGCAAAGTTTAAATAATTGTAGTTGAAAAGATTGTTAAAAGCTAATTATAGTGCTGAGATCTCATCTCCCGAGATCTTGGAGCCGAAATCTCCATCTGCGCATGCGCCGCCCCTGGCAGCCATTTTCCCGAAGTCCACCACATAGTAAACCATGTAAGTGTGAGGTCTCTGGGCTTTCACAAAATGTTGGCAGAACTCCCGCACCACTGAACACCGGCAGCGGCGCACATCCTAACACCCCCACATCCCAACTTGCTGCCTGCAGCAACGCTCCATTTCTTGCCTCCTCCAGAAGCGACCCTGGGACCCTGCTTCACCACAACCACCACCCCCGGTAAGCAATAAGATGCATGGATTATAAGAAGCAACACCATTTTATTAAAAAAAGGTTTTTTCCTATTTTTCTCCTCAAAATTTGGGGTGCTTCTTATAATCCGCAAAATACAGTATGTCCGAAATTGCAAATGTGCTTATTTTTACAATAAAATCCCCAAAATACTTGTTTAAAAAATGGGGATAACCCTATAAATAAAGTATATTACATTAATTATTGATGTAACCAGAAGTGCAATTCAGAATCTAGAAATCATCTCATATTTGTTTTATTTAATGCATAGCTCCTTATATTTTATCTCTATTTTTTTAACAATGAATGACTCACAATGATCTGCATAGTATAAGAGGAATGCATCACAATATTAATGTCTAAGACTAACTGATCTTATGATTAATGATGGGAAGCTGAAAGGTTTGATAAATGTCATACAGAAATAAAGTACATGACCTTAGCTTACTTTGGCAATTACCCATGTAGCAATGAAATATTGAAAGTTTATCTCTGACACCTGTCACTAAGGCAGGTCATGCAGTTTGAGAACTTCAAATATATCAAAAATATCAGAATTACTTTTCCCCTTTCTTTGTGTTTCCCCAATATATCATATGCACATTCTCAAGGATGGGGCTATTTTTTGGCGGTGGTCATAAAATATTACCATAGGCAACTGCTACTGGTTTAGGAAAGTTTTAACCAGGGACTTTTAGGATTACTACATATTGCTCTAATAAAAGGCATTTTTTTAAAACCGATCCACTATTATAGATCATAAGAAGAGAATTGTGTTCCTGCTGTTAAAGAAAACACATTGTAAAACTAATACATATGAAAAAGAGAGATGAAAGCAGATTATGTCAAATTGTTCTACATTGCTGCATAATATAGCAAACATAGAAAACATTACATTCTTATAGCCTAGGGTTATTCTATTGTCTAGATTTATTGAAAGTCAATGTATGTTAATGGGTTTAGCAAAGTTGTACATCAAACTTAGGGTGAACTTGTCATTTTGCTGAGAAATCATTAAATTATTAAACTGCTTAATGGTGCATATAGAAACAATACTAAGATTTCTACTGCAGCGGTTTTTGCAAACCTTTTGGTCATCACTTCAGTCAATTATTATATTTTTTTTCTATAATGAGAAAGCTCATAACAATTGTACCAGCAATTCATCTTAAAAAGAACTCTAGTTAGCATCTGATGCAACCGAATGCATAATGTAATCATTTTTTTCTCCAAAATGGTTTTAAAACTAGCAATCAAATGTGCTCTTGAAGCAATTGCCATTCCCCTACTTGACATGAAATGTATGCTTATTAGTCATTTATAAATGGCTGAAACTTTGCTGTTACACATAGCAAGGCAAATAAGTTACTAACTCAGTTTATAGAGGTTTTTACATTTCCCCATCTTATCCAATATTGATTATGCCGTCAATACAGTGCCTTGCGAAAGTATTCGCCCCCCTGGAACTTTTCAACCTTTTCCCACATATCATGCGTCAAACACAAAGATACCAAATGTAAATTTTTGGTGAAAAATCAACAAGTGGAACACAGTTGTGAAGTTGAACGAAATATATTGGTTATTTTAAATTTTTGTGGAAATTCAAAAACTGAAAAGTGGGGCGTGCAACATTATTCGGCCCCTTTAACTTAATACTTAATTGCGCCACCTTTTGCTGCAAGCTGCAAGTCGCTTGGGGTATGTCTCTATCAGTTTTGTACATCGAGAGACTGAAATTCTTGCCCATTCTTCCTTGGCAAACAGCTCAAGCTTAGTGAGGTTTGATGAAGATCGTTTGTGGACAGCAGTTTTCAGCTCTTTCCACAGACTCTCGATTGGATTGATGTCTGGACTTTGACTTGGCCATTCTAACACCTGGATACGTTTATTTGTGAACCATTCCATTGTAGATTTAGCTTTATGTTTGAGATCATTGTCTTGTTGGAAGACAAATCTCCATTCCAGTCTCAGGTCTTTTGCAGACTCAAACAGGTTTTCTTCAAGAATGGTACTGTATTTGGCTCCATCCATCTTCTCATCAATTTTAACCATCTTCCCTGCCCCTGCTGAAGAAAAGCAGGCCCAAAAAATGATGCTGCCACCACCATGTTTGACAGTGGGGATGGTGTGTTCAGGGTGATGAGCTCTGTTGCCTTTACACCAAACATATCGTTTGACATTGTTGCCAAAAAGTTCAATTTTGGTTTCATCTGACCAGAGCACCTTCTTCCACATGTTTGGTGTGTCTCCCAGGTGGTTTGTTGCAAACTTTAAACTCCACTTTTTATGGATATCTTTGAGAAATGGCTTTCTTCTTGCCACTCTTCCATAAAGGCCTGATTTGTGCAGTGTCCTATGGACAGACTGTCACATCTCAGCTGTAGATCTCTGCAGTTCATCCATAGTGATCATGGGCCTCTTAGCTGCATCTCTGATCAGTCTTCTCCTTGTTTGAAAAGAAAGTTTAGAGGGACATCCAGGTCTTGGTAGATTTGCATTGGTATGATACTCCTTCTATTTCAATATGATCTCTTGCTCAGTGCTCCTTGGGATGTTTAACCCCTTTACCCCCAAGGGTGGTTTGCACGTTAATGACCAGGCCAATTTTTACAATTCTGACCACTGTCCCTTTATGAGGTTATAACTCCGAAACGCTTCAACGGATCCTGGTGATTCTGACATTGTTTTCTCGTGACATATTGTACTTCATGATAGTGGTAAAATTTCTTTGATAGTACCTGCGTTTATTTGTGAAAAAAACGGAAATTTGGCGAAAATTTTGAAAATTTCGCAATTTTCAAACTTTGAATTTTTATGCAATTAAATCACAGAGATATGTCACACAAAATACTTAATAAGTAACATTTCCCACATGTCTCCTTTACATCAGCATAATTTTGGAACCAATTTTTTTTTTTGTTAGGGAGTTATAAGGGTTAAAAGTTGACCAGCAATTTCTCATTTTTACAACACCATTTTTTTTTAGGGACCACGTCTCATTTGAAGTCATTTTGAGGGGTCTATATGATAGAAAATGCCCAAGTGTGACACCATTCTAAAAACTGCACCCCTCAAGGTGCTCAAAACCACATTCAAGAAGTTTATTAACCCTTCAGGTGTTTAATAGGAATTTTTGGAATGTTTAAATAAAAATGAACATTTAACTTTTTTACACAAAAAATTTACTTCAGCTCCAATTTGTTTTATTTTACCAAGGGTAACAGGAGAAATTGGACCCAAAAAGTTGTTGTCCAATTTGTCCTGAGTACGCTGATACCCCACATGTGGCAGTAAACCACTGTTTGGGCGCATGGGAGAGCTCGGAAGGGAAGGAGCGCTATTTGACTTTTCAATGCAAAATTGACAGGAATTGAGATGGGACGCCATGTTGCGTTTGGAGAGCCACTGATGTGCCTAAACATTGAAACCCCCCACAAGTGACACCATTTTGGAAAGTAGACCCCCTAAGGAACTTATCTAGAGGTGTGGTGAGCACTTTGACCCACCAAGTGCTTCACAGAAGTTTATAATGCAGAACCGTAAAAATAAAAAATCATATTTTTTCACAAAAATTATATTTTTGCCCCCAATTTTTTATTTTTCCAAGGGTAAGAGAAGAAATTGGACCTCAAAAGTTGTTGTCCAATTTGTCCCGAGTACGCTGATACCCCATATGTGGCAGTAAACCACTGTTTGGGCGCATGGGAGAGCTTGGAAGGGAAGGAGCGCCGTTTGACTTTTCAATGCAAAATTGACAGGAATTGAGATGGGACGCCATGTTGCGTTTGGAGAGCCACTGATGTGCCTAAACATTGAAACCCCCCACAAGTGACACCATTTTGGAAAGTAGACCCCCTAAGGAACTTATCTGGATGTGTGGTGAGCACTTTGACCCACCAAGGGCTTCACAGAAGTTTATAATGCAGAGCCATAAAAATAAAACAAAATTTTTTTCCCACAAAAATTATTTTTTAGCCCCCAGTTTTGTATTTTCCCTAGGGTAACAGGAGAAATTGGACCCCAAAAGTTGTTGTCCAATTTGTCCTGAGTACGCTGATACCCCATATGTGGGGGGGAACCACCGTTTGGGCGCATGGGAGGGTTCGGAAGGGAAGGAGCGCCATTTGGAATGCAGACTTAGATGGAATGGTCTGCAGGCGTCACATTGCGTTTGCAGAGCCCCTAATGTACCTAAACAGTAGAAACCCCCCACAAGTGACACCATTTTGGAAAGTAGACCCCCTAAGGAACTCATCTTGATGTGTTGTGAGAGCTTTGAACCCCCAAGTGTTTCACTACAGTTTATAACGCAGAGCCGTGAAAATAAAAAATCTTTTTGTTTTCCCACAAAAATTATTTTTTAGCCCCCAGTTTTGTATTTTCCCAAGGGTAACAGGAGAAATTGGTCCACAAAAGTTGTTGTCCAATTTGTCCTGAGTACGCTGATACCCCATATGTTGGGGTAAACCCCTGTTTGGGCACACAGGAGAGCTCGGAAGGGAAGGAGCACTGTATTACTTTTTCAACGCAGAATTGGCTGGAATTGAGATCGGACGCCATGTCGTGTTTGGAGAGCCCCTGATGTGCCGAAACAGTGGAAACCCCCCAATTATAACTGAAACCCTAATCTAAACACACCCCTAACCCTAATTCCAACGGTAACCCTAACCACACCTCTAACCCTGACACACCCCTAACCCTAATCCCAACCCTATTCCCAACTGTAAATGTAATCTAAACCCTAACCCTAACTTTAGCCCCAACCCTAACTGTAGCCCTAACCCTAACCCTAACCCTAGCCCTAACCCTAGCCCTAACCCTAGCCCTAACCCTAGCCCTAGCCCTAACCCTAGCCCTAACCCTAGCCCTAATGGGAAAATGGAAATAAATACATTTTTTTTTATTTTTCCCTAACTAAGGGGGTGATGAAGAGGGGTTTGATTTACTTTTATAGCGAGTTTTTTAGCGGATTTTTATGATTGGCAGCCGTCACACACTGAAAGACCCTTTTTATTGCAAAAAATATTTTTTGCAATACCACATTTTGAGAGCTATAATTTTTCCATATTTTGGTCCACAGAGTCATGTGAGGTCTTGTTTTTTGCGGGACGAGTTGACGTTTTTATTGAAAACATTTTTGGGCACGTGACATTTTTTTATCGCTTTTTATTCCGATTTTTGTGAGGAAGAATGACCAAAAGCCAGCTATTCATGAATTTCTATTGGGGGAGGCGTTTATACCGTTCCGCGTTTGGTAAAATTGATAAATCAGTTTTATTCTTCGGGTCAGTACGATTACAGCGATACCTCATTTATATCATTTTTTTATGGTTTGGTGCTTTTATACGATAAAAACTATTTTACAGAAAAAATAATTATTTTTGCATCGCTTTATTCTCAGGACTATAACTTTTTTATTTTTTTGCTGATGATGCTGTATGGCGGCTCTTTTTTTGCGGGACAATATGACGCTTTCAGCGGTACCATGGTTATTTATATCTGTCCTTTTGATCGCGTGTTATTCCACTTTTTGTTCGGCGGTATGATAATAAAGCGTTGTTTTTTGCCTCGTTTTTTTTTTTTTTTTTCTTACGGTGTTTACTGAAGGGGTTAACTAGTGGGACAGTTTTATAGGTCGGGTCGTTACGGACGCGGCGATACTAAATATGTGTACTTTTATTGGTTTTTTTTTTATTTAGATGAAGAAATGTATTTATGGGAATAATATTTTTTTTTTTTTTCATTATTTTGGAATATTTTTTTTTATTTTTTTTACACATTTGGAAAATTTTTTTTTTACTTTTTTACTTTGTCCCAGGGGGGGACATCACAGATCAGTGATCTGACAGTTTGCACAGCACTCTCTGCTCTAAGCAGGCTCTGTGAAGCCACCTCCCTCCCTGCAGGACCCGGATCCGCGGCCATCTTGGATCCGGGGCTCGAGCAGGGAGGGAGGTGAGGAGACCCTCGCAGCAACGCGATCACATCGCGTTGCTGCGGGGGGCTCAGGGAAGCCCGCAGGGAGCCCCCTCCCTGCGCGGTGCTTCCCTGCACCGCCGGCACATCGCGATCATCTTTGATCGCGGTGTGCCAGGGGTTAATGTGCCGGGGGCGGTCCGTGACCGCTCCTGGCACATAGTGCCGGATGTCAGCTGTGATAAGCAGCTGACACCCGGCCGCGATCGGCCGCGCTCCCCCCGTGAGCGCGGCCGATCGGCTATGACGTACTATCCCGTCCAGGGTCAGATAAGCCCAGGGCACCTCGACGGGATAGTACGTCTAAGGTCACAGAGGGGTTAAAGTTTCGGAAATCATTTTGTATCCAAGTTCGGCTTTAAACTTCTCCACAACAGTATCACGAATCTGCCTGTTGTGTTCCTTGGTCTTCATGATGTTCTCTATGCTTCAAACAGAACCCTGAGACTATCACAGAGCAGGTGCATTTATACAGAGACTTGATTACACACACACGTGGATTATATTTATCATCATTAGGCATGTAGGACAACATTGGATTATTCAGAGATCCACAATGAACATATGGAGTGAGTTTGCTGCACTGAAAGTAAAGGGGCCTAATAATATTGCACGCCTCACTTTTCAGTTTTTGAATTTCCACAAAAATTTAAAATAACCAATAAATTTCGTTCAACTTCACAATTGTGTTCCACTTGTGGTTCTTCACCAAAAATTTGCATTTGGTATCTTTATGTTTGAAGCGTGATATGTGGGAAAAGGTTGAAAAGTTCCAGGGAGCTGAATACTTTCGCAAGGCATTGCATTTTATTATTGTCTGTCTAAGGCTGTGTGTAAACATTGCGCTTTTTATGCATTTCCGCTGCGTTTTTTGCCACAGTGAAAACACTTAAAAAACACTTAAAATAGCATTCACATGCAATCCTATGGGATTCCGCAGTTGCTTGCCCATGCTGCGGATTTTCCCGCTGCGGAATCGCTTAGCAGTAAAATCCGTAGCATGTTCATTCATTAGCTATAGCATTGCATTGAAACGCTCACTTTATGCATGTGGCTATGCCCACCATGCGTAAAGTGAGCGCTTCATGTGTGGATGGTACCCAGGGTTTGGAGGAGAGGAGACTCTCCTCCAGGCCCTCGTACCATATTCCAGTAAAGAAAATAATTAAAATTAAAAATAGGGATATACTTACTTTCTGATGGCCCCCGAAGTCCTCCTGCCTCTCAGCGGTGCACGCGGCGGCTTCCAGGGATGCATTACGCGAATCACCTAAGATGACGTTGCAGTCCCTGGGAATGGAACATACCAGGAGCACAGCTGAGAAGCATAGGCAGCATCAATAGTAAAAAGTTGGTCACACTTGTCAAGCACTATGCTTGACAAGTGTGACCAACCTGTGAATCACTTTTTTAAGCAATGCTTCAAATTGCTTGTAAAGCGCAAGCATTCTGGAAGCTATAAACACTTGCAAAACGCTCAACGGTAGGGAGTTGTGGAAATGCTGCGGACATTTCTGCAGCATTTTTGCAACGTGGGCACATAGCCTAACTCTTGACATTCCCACAAATCATTGGTTTGAAGGAGCCTCATCCTTCCAAATAATTTTTCCCAGTGTTCATTGTTTACTTTGTTTCATAAAGCTAAATGTGATACTTTTAAAAGCAATTGTGTTTGGTAGTATGGCTTGGTTCTACTTACTTGAACTGGCTAAAGCTATATTGAACACCTAAAAGTAAAGCAATGTTTCTGGTAAAAAATAGGGATAAAGTGCTGAGAGCTCCTTCAAACAGCTGATTGGAAAGGGATCTAAGAGCTAAAGCCACATCGATTTGATGGTATATCTCAAGGAGACCAGGAAAACCTCTTTACAGGGGTTATCCCCTTTCAGAAAACTTCATACTATGCCCTGTGTTAGTTATAAAAAACAAGCAGACTATTACTTACCCTCCTCATGTCCAGAGTAAATCTTCTGTTGATGCTTTGATCTCTGTTGCTTGGCTGCATCATTTACTTCAACAATGTTGTAGCCAATCAGTGAGCTTAGTGGCTCATGCCATCTACATAAGCTGTATTCAAACACCAGAAATCAGGGTAGAGGCAGTGGGCTTGCACTGGACTCTACAAGGGTAAACAGTACGCAGTTTTAGAGATGAGAGGATCAGGCAGAATTCAAACTAGTCTATTTGCGCAGATTTTCCAATAAAATTCATATTTAATGACCCTTGTTATACCCTGGGGTTTCTCCAGTCCCCAGAACATAATAAGTTTAATATAAAAAAAATAAATAAATTGTTAAATGCTCTTCATCACTGACCTCAAGTACAAGGGAGTACAAATAAAAAAAAGACATACAGAATGGAAGAAAGGACAGAATCCAATGACAACAGTTGCACTTCTGATATCAGTCAAATGTGTGGAATCTGGTCACAAATACATTGATGTCCCATATATATAAATAACTCACTCTATTCCAGCCATATACAAAGTAGATATTAAGTTATTTAATTTCTTGTATCCATAAGAAGTGTCCATGATAAAATTACACAAACTGAAATCACAAGTCACATTTAGAGATGAGCGGACCATTGGATGTTCATTTCCATCGGGTTCGGACGCGCTTTATAAAAAAGTTTGGTTTGGGTACTGAACCAGGACCTCATTCAAGTGAATTTGGGGTCCAAACATCTGGCAATTCACATAGATGACAGAGTGGAAAACACTAGCTCTGACCGGCGGTAGCCTTACTGAAGTCTCCGCCAGTCACATCTGCTGGGTATCGCGTTTCCCATTCTGTCAAAGGAATGCGTGTGAGCCAGCAGCTGTGACTGGTGGTGAAAAGGTTACCGCCGGTCAGGCTTCTGTTAATGACTCCTACTATAATCATCTTAAGCCTGGTTCTGCCGGTGACTGTGCATAATAAGCAAAGATGTCAATGAGATATATAATTAGTGCATGTGTAGCTTACTGTACATGTATTTATGTAATACATCAAAAAAATAAAAGAAGAAAATGGAGTGGGGTCCAGTGAAGAATATTAAAGATATAATTTCATGTCAATCCTTTGCATCCTATTTGGCATAGAATTATTAACCTTCCTGTCTTTGTGCAGCAGGGACAGGAAACCTGGCTTGGCAGTTTGTCCAACATTCTCAAAACCTCAAGGAGAAATCTGGCACCTAGTTAATCTGGTCGTCAAGCTTCAAAGGTCTGTGAGTGACAGATACAAAAGACAGATCGTTTGACAGTTAAGCCCAGGACAAAGACTTGTTTGCAATACAGAGTTTTGATGAATCAAAGCTAGCAAATAAAGCTTCTAGAACATTCTAGAAATATAGTTCCATAAAGATTTAAGGAGTTACTATACGTCCTAACCATACATTGTACATATTTCCAAAATCCCCAGAAAAGGGCAAACACCTTCCAGTGTCTCAATCTGTTCAAGCTCCCAAAGGTGGGTATATAAGAAGAATGGCTAGTAGAAGCCAGGTAGCAAAGCCATGTTTGGCATCAATATGTAGCAGTGTCCCATCCAGATCCAATGGCTGTAATGACACTGCCTCGTGTCGTAGAGAGGCAGCCTAGGGGTCGCTAGTGGGAGTGAATTGAAAGGGAGGAATGAGACATGCAGTGCACACAGGACCTGAGCTAGGTTGGTCACGTGATCAATACAGGGACAATGGGGGTGGAGAACGTGAGAACGGAGGGTCTTAAAAAAATGCAGGACACAGAGTACTAAGACAGAGACTTAGTCAAAGGACAAGCCAAGGGTCGGGAGCCAGATGGGAGCGAGGTACCAAGGGGCAAAGCAGCAAATTAGTCAGAGACAAGCCAAGGGGTCAGAAAGCCAGGACAGACAGAGAAGTACCAAGCAGAAAACAGGGGCAGTAGTCAGGGAACAATCCGGGTCATACACAGCAAACACACAGAGTCACAATGATTACAGACGAATAACCTGGGTCAGTTATCTCAAACTGAGTAGACAGAAGTATAACTGACTCAGAACCCAGGAACCACAACATTAAGTAGCCACCCCAGAACCAGAGAGATGGACTAATTTAACCCAAACTTGACCAGGATGGAGCCAGAACCAGCCCATCCAGAGTCATGACAATGGCACCAAAACCACTTCCCTAATACCGTCCATGAAGGAGTTATGAACCATTTTTGGTTCTGGCATTTTTAGCTGCTAGAAGCAAGGGGAGAGGATTTATATTCAGCCCAAGGGGGCAGAAACAGAGTGACCCAAAGGGGTTAAATGCTTGTGTAAAGCTTGAATTATTGCTATTCTCTGTGGAGGTCATTACAACATATCGTGTTGGTAGAAGTCAAGGAACAGAGGAGACCATCATCCTCCCATGTGGCAGCCCCTACCCCACCAGCCAGGCCTTTTATTTGACTGGTAACTGACTGTTACACCTGGTCCATTTCCTGTACCTCCAAGGGTTTCCGTCGGAACTCCCGCTCTGTGCCAGCTCCATGCTGTCTGGATGCAGCCTCTGCCCCTCCTTCCTCTCCTGCTTCCTGGCGTGAGGCCAGCAGGCTCCCAGGCAGGGTTCTTCGGTTGCACGCGTGCTCGCTCCCGGTCTCTTAAAGAGACAGTGTGCATTTTCCAAAAGTTGTCTCTAACCAATAGCGTGTGGTTGGCTACTATTTCTAGTCCCTCCACCATAGGGAGGGCGCCAGAGCAACAAGTATCCACTGTTGCTAACTTCCGGTTCATGTTTACATGCGCTTCTGTTTCTGAAGTATCTGACAAGTACTCTGCTTACACTGTCTGTCTCCACAGATCCTCTACTACCTGTTGCCCGGTTATTCTGGACTGCATCTGCACTATCTATGCTGGATCCGTCTAGTCCCACCAGTCTGCCTGCCTGCCTGAGAAGCTCCATGTTTATTGCCACCTTCCCAGAATAATAAAATCAGCCCCCAGCTCTCGGCTTTCCCTCAGATTGTTATTAGAAATAAAGGGTACCTGTGAAGAATGGAACTGGAGAGATCATGCAGAATCCCACTGCTGCCACCAACCATTTGTGATAGATGGTATCGGAGAGTTCACACAGAATCCCACTACTGTCACCATAGGTGAAGAACCCACACCATGCCACCCCAAATGAATGTCACTTTTCTGTCAGAAGGATCTTGTGGTATGATCTCAATTGTATCAATGTGATGTACCACACCCCCTGGGGACACGTAAGGTCAGCTTGGCACAGTTTTACCCAGACACCGCCTGTCCACACTTGCAAAAGGAGGCATGGGGAGTGAGGGAGGGTGGCCCATGCAGTCAATAAAGTGGAACCACACTCGCTCACAAACCTTACAGGATGAGAGGCCCCTTTTACTATCAATAGTGAAACAGAGTGTTGCCCCCCAGTAGGACTGCCAACAGTTCCTCATTAGATATAAGCTTGGTCCTTTAATGGGGTTATATCAGGCCAGAAACCAGCCCCGATAGTATGAAAATTTCAAGCCAAGAACACAGACGTGTGGATTTGTGGATCAAGATAAAAGAGCAGCCCAAGGTTAAATAATTTATTTACCTGCCTTAAGGGCACACTAGACAAAACATTATATACACAATAGTTATACATATACAATGGCCAGATATGCAAATATAAATATTGGTAGTACAAAAGTGTGCAGAATATAAGAGTCAGTGTAACGAATGGGGATGGAGGCACAGATGTAGAAGTTCACATTCGTATTTATTGAGTTTAAGTGTGGAACCGCTAGACCACGGTCCGGGGGGCTCCGAAGGGGGCATTACTGCGTGAGCCCCAGACACCCGTAGTAAGTCCCCTCGAACAGGGACAGAATGGAATGCCTGGATGACAGGGGTGCTACCTTCAGTTAGACCCCATACTCTGTCCCAGTTAGTTAGTAGGGTTAGTGGATGCTGCAGAGCTGACCGGAAGATACCGGGTGTTCGAGTAGAAGCTGGTACCGGGAGTACTGGCGTAATCCGGAAGAGTGGCAGGCAGGCTAGCATCATAACGTAAAGCGATTTAAAAAGGAATATACATGGCGAGACGGCTTGATGAAGACGTATTGTACACATAAAGATATTGGAGTAATGCTTTAAGTCATCCCAATGTAAGATATTAAGGTCTTATGTGGCTATTATAAAACTTTATGAAAAGGACAAGAGAAAATGTATTGTGTAATATGAGGTAAAGGAATAATTAATAACATGATGAGATGGTACTAATATAGGCAAAAAGCTTTGAAGTGAAGAATATACACAAAGGTATATCATTTATAATTACAAGTGATCCCTGATATACAATGTTCTAGAGTTGCAATGTTCTCAACATACAAGGGACTGCGCAGAACAAACAAATTAAGTAGTTGGAGAGCACACTGTGTTTTAATTAATTGCATACAAGGAATGCTAGATTACTACATAAAAACATGTATAAATCAAACTGCATGACCAACATAGACTCTTATTAAAGTGGGAATCTCACAAAGACATTTCCTTTACATGCTCTTTTAAAGAATATGGTTGTTATAGAAGATGGTCTACTATTTTGGAAACACTTGTATAAGCCAAAATGCAGAGCCACTAAGGTAGACATATTCAGTCACTTTGTTATGTAGGTTTCCACTTATATTTGTTTCCTCTATGAAGTAATATATTTATTGGGGTTATAGCTTAACTGCAATGAGACGACTTTCTTAGTTTGAATTGTATCAATACTTTTATAAGATTTTTGTTATATACAGTGGGGAAAGTAAGCATTTGTATAATGCCTCAGGGAGGCCAGCTACCTAGAGTGGACCCTCTGGACCGTGGAACCGACCCTCACCTGGGTGAGCAGAACCTAGTGGGTTGGACCCCTATACAGTGACCATCAGGGGCAAGCCCAGGGGACTCTAATATCACAGCAGCCAATACAGAGAGGGGCAGCTAGTAGGGAAGCAAGTGTACGGTGGGGTAGCAGAAAGGGATCCGAGAAGAGACTGGGAAACTTAGGTGCACTAGGGGTACTGGTGAGGAAGAGAATGGAAACAAGAAACCAAGGACGTGGACCGAAAAGGATAAGAACCAGGTTTGAGGACTACCGCGGAGTCACATGGAAGCAGGCGATGGCGGCAGGCACTGTGGACTGAACAAGAAAAAGTCAGGTAAGGATAGTGCAGACAGCGCAATGCATGGAAAAGAGTACGGGGGCCGAGTTACTAACATAGAACCCATGTAATAATCAGGCGCCTCCACAGAGGGGAAGTAGCCTGTTCTACCCAATTCCTAACCCCTATAGGCTGGATGGCGCTTCAGGGTCAGGGCACATCGGCTCCATAAGATTCATACGGCCACGTCCCACGCAGCCCAGGGAGCATGCGCGGGTGCTAGGATCAGAGATGAGCAGCACACGCTGGAGCAGATGGAATGGGGCGAGCAGCAGAGGAACGGGCCATGGTGGTAACAATTTGAGATAGAACCTTAAACAAATCCAGAAAATCCCATATGATTTTTACATAATTAGCATTTTATTGCAAGAAATAAGCTTACCAACAGGGAGGGCAGAGGAGAGGAGTCCCGCCGGAAAATAAGTGCCCCGACGGCAGATTCGCCGCATCCTGAGAAACCGTCTGATCGGGACGGCCCTGACAGTAGCTGGATAGTGAGCAGAGGTAGCATGTAGCAAAGAGTTAACGGCGGTCGGCTTCCTGAATACATCTGTCTGGATGCGTCGGTCAGAATCAATATGCTCTCTCCTGTGGCCATGCGCATTGAGCTGTGTACGGGTGGCTTCGGCTTGTGGGCGGGCGTCTCTGCGCCCTGTGCGTGATCTCCGGGTCTTCTGCCCGGCGCTTGCGCACTTGGTCTGACACCTGGCCTCCATCCCCTTCCTGCCCGTTGCAGTGCGCATGCGCCGCGTGCACTACTTTGATTGGTCGGGATCACACATGTGATCAGGGTCGGGGGGGTTATTAGAAGGTCCTGTACCGGTTCATTCCTCATCCCCTTGAGAAAGCGGCGTGGCAGAGCAGCGAAACGCGCGTCGGGGCGCTTCTTTTCCGGCGGGACTCCTCTCCTCTGCCCTCCCTGTTGGTAAGCTTACTCTTTACACCCATTGTGGTGTTATGGATTACCCACTATTGCTGCTCTAGTCCGACTTTTACTATTTGGACGGTGCTATATATATTCAGGCTTGCCAACTTTATTTTCCACATGGGGATCCTCTCTCCCTTTGTGTGTAGTTACTCATTTATACAGGGGGGTTTAGGGGTGGTAGCTCCTCCTCTGTGTTTGATCTGGAATGCCTTTACCGTAATGTATTACTGATCTCTGTTTTTAATATTTTGTACCAATAAAGACATTGCTTATATATTACGTACTATAAGATCCTTATTCTCCTGCTTACAAGGAAATTAGATTAGTCTGGCATGACGTGTTTGCTACAAACCCATGCTGGCTCTGGTTAATTACTGTATTCTTGTCCAAGTACCAACATACATGCTGTTTAATAATTTGTTCAAATATCTTTCCTGGTATAAAAGTAAGGCTCACTGGCCTGTAATTTTCTGGCTCCATGTTCCTTTTTTGAAGATAGAGCCAACATTTGCCCTTCTTCAATCTTCTGGGACTTCTCCTGTTTTCCAAGATTTTTCGAAGATTCTGACTACTGGTTCTGCAATTTCCTCTGCTAACTCTTTCAGTACCCTAACTACAGAAGGTACATAAACTTTTGCATTGGCCCATTTTCCTTTTTCTAATTTTTAATATGTAAAAGATAACAAATATATATATATATTATATATATATATATATATATATATATATATATATATATATATATATATATATTCACACCTGATTGCCCTTAACTGGGGATATATTCACATGCAGGAGTCTGCTATAGACTCAGTCTGCTGCAAATCATCTTTTAACTTCCATCTTTTAAATTACATCTTTTTAATCATGATTCTGAATTAGACTGAATTCTAGAATGCATTTGGCTACTCATCACTACTACAATATTATCATCATCTGCACCATCTAATCGAGCTGTTCTCTTCTTCCCACAGGTATGCACTGACTTTACCCAGCTCTCCCTGGCTTCTGAATGTCTCTGTATACTGCATTGATTTTCCATGGTATGCACTGACTTTACCCAGCTCTCCCTGGCTTCTGAATGTCTCTGTATACTGCATTGATTTTCCATGGTATGCACTGACTTTACCCAGCTCTCCCTGGCTTCTGAATGTCTCTGTATACTGCATTGATTTTCCATGGTATGCACTGACTTTACCCAGCTCTCCCTGGCTTCTGAATGTCTCTGTATACTGCATTGATTTTCCATGGTATGCACTGACTTTACCCAGCTCTCCCTGGCTTCTGAATGTCTCTGTATACTGCACTGGCTTTTCTATGCTTCCCCTGGATCTGAGTGTCTTGGTGCAGCACATATAATCCTTTTAGTATGCTTTCTCACCTATGAGCCTGTTTCCAGGACCTGTTTTCATGTATCCCATTGTGTGATCCTGGCATCTCTTTGAGTGGTCAGTCTTACCCCTCCCTCACTTTATGACCTTTGCTTAACTCTCTACATCTGGTCTCCCATACCCAGCCACCCCCTCATTCACACCTGATTGCCCTTAACTGGGGATATATTCACATGCAGGAGTCTGCTATAGACTCAGTCTGCTGCAAATCATCTTTTAACTTCCATCTTTTAACTTCCATCTTTTTAATTATGATTCTGAATTAGACTGAATTGGACTGGAATTGACTGGAAGGTAACAGACTACTAACCACTACAATGTTTCGGTTTCTTTTCTCTTTCACCCCCATACTACTTTCCTTCTTACAATCTCCTGCAATCCCTCCACCTAGTAAGGAACTAGTCATTTCTTCCTCCATACTCCCCAGCCATCTCACCTTCCCCTCAGAACTGTTCCTCCACATACAATCCTTTTTCTCCAGACACACACGGCCGCATCATGTCCTATCCTGCTCCCACCTTCTAATGATCTGTCTGTTACTCCTCATTGCTGGTGACATATCCCCAAATCCCGGCCCTCCCCAACTCATCCCCACACTCATTTCTAACCCCCTGCCACGATCCTCCGCATGTTTTCCCAACCACGACAACCTCATACCCATTCATCCAGCCCCCACTCCCCAGCTCCCCCTACTTGGAGCACTATGGAACGCACGCTCCATCTGCAACAAACTGACATTTATCCATGACCTCTTCATCACCAACAAACTCTCCTTCCTCGGCCTCACTGAAACCTGGCTCACCCCCTCTGACTCGGCCTCTCCAGCTGCGCTCTCCTATGGCGGATTCCACCTCTCTCACACCCCTCGCCCCAGCAACAAACGCGGTGGAGGAGTTGGCTTGCTCCTGTCCGACACCTGCTCCTTCACTTCAATCCTGCTACCACCCTCCGCTACTCTTCCCTCGTTTGAGGTGCACTCTGTCCGCATCTATTCCCCCTCCAACCTCCAGCTGGCTGTCATCTACCGCCCCCCAGAACTAGCCATCTCCACCTTTCTCGACCACTTCACCACCTGGCTACTTCATTTCCTCTCTGTTGACATCCCCACTATCATCATGGGTGATTTCAATGTCCCCATTGACACTTTCACCTCAGCTACCTCTAAACTTTTATCACTGACTGCCTCCTTTGGCCTCACTCAATGGTCCTCTGAGGCCACTCACAAAGATGGCCACACGCTGGACCTCATCTTCACCCGCCTCTGCTCCCTTACTAATCTCACTAACACACCCCTCCCCCTGTCTGACCACAACCTACTGACATTCTCGTCCCTCTCCTCTCCTAGTGTGCAACCCCCACTCCACAAACTCACTCACCCTCGCAGAAATCTCAAACATCTCAACTTACAATCACTCTCTGAGTCCCTTCTCCCTCTCACAGACATAGCTTCCCTTCATGACACAGATGCTGCTGCCACTTTTTATAACACCACAATAACAACAACACTCGATTCGGCCGCCCCACTCATGCATAGTAAAACTCGTACAATTAACAGGCAGCCCTGGCTGACCAGCCTGACCAAAGAATTGAGACGGGCTTCCAGGATTGCTGAGCGGAGATGGAAGCGATCCCACTCTGCCGACCACTTCACTGCATACAAGCAGTCCCTCGCCAGCTTCAAGTCTGCGCTCACTGCCGCAAAACAAACTTACTTCTCATCCCTCATATCCTCCCTGTCTCACAACCCTAAACAGCTTTTCAACACTTTCAATTCTCTACTCTGTCCCCCCGCACCTCCTCCCTCCCCCCTCATTTCTGCTGATGACTTCGCCTCTTTCTTTAAACAGAAGATCAATACGATCAGAGAAAGCTTTGGCCCACAGCGCCCACTGCCCCTCTTAGCTGCTCAACCCTGCTCCTCCAAAACCAGCTTCTCCACCATGACAGAAGATCAGCTCTCCACCCTCCTGTCAAGATCACACCTCACCACCTGCACGCTTGACCCGCTCCCATCCCACCTCATCCCTAACCTTTCCACGGTCTTCATCCCAACCCTAACGCACCTCTTCAACCTCTCACTCACAACAGGTGTCTTTCCCTCATCCTTCAAGCATGCCAAGATCACACCCATCCTCAAAAAGCCCTCCCTCGACCCATCCTCTGTGTCTAGCTATCGCCCAATATCTCTTCTCCCTTATGCCTCCAAATTGCTGGAGCAACACGTCCATCTTGAACTGTCCTCCCACTTCTCCTCCTGCTCCCTCTTTGATCGGTTACAATCAGGCTTCCGTTCCCATCACTCAACTGAAACTGCCCTAACTAAAGTCACCAATGACCTACTAACTGCCAGGAGCAAGCGACACTACTCTGTCCTCCTTCTCCTGGACTTGTCTTCTGCCTTTGACACTGTTGACCACTCCCTTTTGCTACAAATCCTCTCATCCCTTGGCATCACAGACTTGGCCCTTTCCTGGATCTCGTCATATCTGACAGACCGAACATTCAGTGTCTCCCTCCCCCACACCACCTCCTCACTTCGCCCCTTGTCAGTCGGTGTTCCTCAAGGCTCTGTTCTAGGACCCCTACTCTTCTCCATCTACACTTTCGGCCTGGGACAGCTCATAGAATCCCACGGTATGCAGTACCATCTCTACGCCGACGACACGCAGATCTACCTCTCCGGACCTGACCTCTCCTCCTTGCTTACCAAAATCCCGCACTGTCTGTCTGCCATTTCAGCCTTCTTTTCTGCTCGCTTTCTACAACTGAACATGGACAAAACAGAATTCATCATCTTTCCCCCATCTCACTCTACCCCTCCACCACATCTATCCATCAATGTTAATGGCTGCTCACTATCCCCAGTCCCACACGCCCGGTGCCTCGGGGTGATCCTCGACTCTGCCCTCTCTTTCAAGCCACATATCCAAGCCCTTGCCTCCTCCTGTCGTATCAAACTCAAAAATATTTCCCGGATCCGTGCTTTCCTTGACCGCAACACTGCAAAAACGCTAGTGCATGCCCTTATCATCTCCCGCCTCGACTACTGCAACCTCCTACTCTCTGGACTCCCCTCTAGCACTCTGGCACCACTCCAATCCATCCTACACTCTGCTGCCCGACTAATCCACCTGTCCCCCCACTATTCCCCAGCCTCTCCCCTGTGTCAAGCCCTTCACTGGCTTCCTATCGCCCAGAGACTCCAGTTCAAAACCCTCACACTGACATACAAAGCCATCCACAACCTGTCTCCTCCATACATCTGTGACATGGTCTCCCGGTACCTACCTACACGCGACCTCCGATCCTCCCAAGACCTCCTTCTCTACTCCCCTCTCATCTCTTTTTCCCATAACCGCATCCAAGACTTCTCCCGTGCTTCCCCCATACTCTGGAACTCTCTACCCCAACACATCAGACTTGCGTCTACCATAGAAACCTTCAAAAAGAACCTGAAGACTCATCTCTTCCGACAAGCCTACAGCCTGCAGTGATCCTCAACCTACTGAACAGCCGCACAGCCAGCTCTTCCCTCTCCTAGTGTATCCTCACCCACCCCCTGCAGACTGTGAGCCCTCGCGGGCAGGGTCCTCCCTCCTTATGTACTCGTGTGCCTTGTTATCTGCTCATGTTTAATGTAATTGTCTATATTTGCCCCGTATTCACATGTAAAGCGCCATGGAATAAATGGCGCTATAAAAATGTATAATAATAATATAATAATAATATATATATATATATATATATATATATATTGTCTAAAATACAAAGAAAATGTGTTTTTTAACTTTAGCCCATTTACTCATTTAGAGATCATTTCATCTTCAACTTACTTAAGTGTTTACAATAACAGTAATTTTGATCAGGGGTGCCCAAACTTTTACATGCCACTGTATCTTACTTTGTATGATGACTGGTAGGCTCAACCAGTTTAAGTAATAATAATAATAAATAATAATAATAAATATATGATGAATACATTGGAAACTCTGTTATTGTTGACATTTTTATGACTGGAACAAATGGGAAAATTATATTGTAACACAACAGTACATCACTTTAATAAGAAACGCGTAACTACATTTACAAGCACCATTAATAACAAAAGAGACATTATCACTTGTTTCCAACAGAATAATATAAACATCAAAGCATATCTTCTGAGGTTTATGGACATTATTAATTTCATTTGTCTTACAGCGTTCTTCAGTCAAATGAAGTGATCTCACCTTTTAATAATCTTTTGAAAGCTGTTATTATGTCTGGTTCTTTGTCGCTGCTATGTTCAGCAATAACAAAGCAGAACAGTTCAAAACTAATAAAAAAACATGTAATGTAAAGAACAGAGAAGCCTACTGGAGGTGGACACTCAGACGGAGTAAAATATCCAAATAAAGTCGGGTATCTTAATCTATAGGACATATTAATCTATGGGATGTATTAATCTCAGAACAATGTAGAGCACCCAACTAGATGTAACATACAACCATGATTCATACCATATAAATATTAGAGAGCAATTGCAATGGAATCTTGGTATGCTATTCCATATTGTATGTTGGTCCAGATATATTGGAGCAGATAAAAATCCTGATCATGATAACAATCTAGCACATCAAATACCAATATTTGTATAACACCATGAATATTACAAAGAGCTTAGAACCAATGGGAAAGGAGATTTGTACAAGTATTGGTATGAGCAGTATTGACCACGATACACTCCCACTCCAACATGCATTTCAGCTTACCTTCATCAGGTATCGTCAGGTGATGAAGGTAATGTTTAGTAGAGTAGTCTCATTATTGTAGCTGAGCTGAGTAGGTGAGTAGACTTACTTTATAGATGGACCAAAATTGAGTCTTGTAGCAGAGTAAGCTTTTATAGCAGGAGAGGGGAATTAACTCCACATTAATGGATATGGAATTAGAATGAGATGACAGAAAAGTTCCTGTAGATGTAATGTATAGATGTCCCAATACTTTTGCCCATACAATGTACTTTTGCAGCTTTATTTGAATTGTTCCAATTCCCCTGGAAATTAAGATTACTGGAAATTCAACTCTAATTCAATCCTCCATGGTTTGACATACACATCTATAACAAAAATTTGAATTTCTTTAGAAAAACAATGGATGCCATGCCCTTCAGGCTCAATAGCAGAGGGAACATCCAGCTTTTTGTCAATGCACAGTTTAAATAGCTACATCTCTGATGGAATGGGGTTATATTATTGTCTATTGTGCTGGCAGTTTATTTTAGTGGCGTGGACTGGACTGTAACCTGAAGAATAAATCAGCTTAATCACTTAAAATGCATGATGAATGGCGTAAAAAGTAAATAAAACCAATTCTTGACCTGCTGTTGATTTTTTATTCTGCCTCCCAAAGATCGCCATAAGTCTTGGCTCACATTTATCCTGTGCTCTATGCAGAGTGCTTACAGCGGGGTTTCTGTGTAAATCTCTGAAACATGTGACTTAGACAGAACCCCCTATGGAAGATTACCTATAATAAGGCAGATGGAGACACTGTGGATGGCGCCTGGTTTATGATCCTATGGTGTCCGATTTTTTTAGGCGTTCATAAAAGCGCCGTCGGCCACAGTTTTGTGTACATCTGAAAAGAACAGAGGCAAGATGGAGTCCATTATAGTGAATGAATGGATCCATTGAGGGTTTCATCTGACTCATGTCTTTAGGATATTGAAATGGAAACCCCATGTAAGTGCTCAGCATAGAGCTTATGCAAAATGTTCCCAATCATCTCAATCCATAAAAAAAACAAGTCCCCATTCAGGTCCATCATCTGTCAATGGAAAAATAATTGGATTCCACATTACTGGTAGCACAAAGGCTCTGGAAAAGCAACGTGGCTTATCACTAGTGATAAGTGAATTTGCTCAGATATTGTGTTATCTGAACATGCTCCATGTTATCTGAGTATCTTGGGCATGCTCGGATAATATATTTGAGTCTCTGTGACTACATGCTTTGTGGCTGTTAGACAGCTGCAACATGCAGGGATTGACTAACAAACAGGCAATCCGCACACATTTTGCAGCTGACTAACAGTTGGGTATCATGCAACCGTGAGGACTCGTCCATATTACTCGAGCATGCCCGAGATACTTGGATAACATGATATCCAAGCACGTTTGCGCATCACTAGTGATGGGCGAGTATGCTCATTACTTAAGATTTCCCGAGCATGCTTGGGTGTTCTCCAAGTATTTGGGCATGCTCAGAGATTTAGTTTGTGTCGCCTCAGCTGCATGATTTGTGGCTGCTAGACAGCCCAAATACATGCAGGGATTGCCTGTTTGTTAGGGAATCCCCACATGTATTCAGACTGTCTAGCAGCCGCAAATCATGCAGCTGGGGCGATACAAACTAAATCTCCGAACACGCCCAAATACTTGGAGAACACCCGAGCATGCTCGGGAAATCATGAGTAACAAGTATACTCACCCATCACTGCTCATCACTACTCTTCACCCACCCAAAAGAAATACAGTGATTATTATTAGCCCCATAGTGTGCCTAAACAGCAGTTAGCATCCACATGTTTGGCATTTCTGATGCGATGAGAGCACAATTAATTTATGGGGTCTATGTCTTCAGAAACACAACCTGGGCATAATGTATGGGCATGACAACATACAAAGGCAGATTTTCAATTTTCACTTAGCAACATCTATTGCTGCATGTTTCTGGAAAACACACATGGAGTAAAAAATTGTCCCCACAGCCATAGATAAATGTACAATGGGGTGTAATTTCCAAAATGGGGACACTTGAAGGGGATTCTGCTCTTCTAGCACTTAAAGGGAACCTGTCAGCAGGATTGTGAACAGTAACCTACAGTGTCAGGTTGGCACCGTTATACTCATTAAAATTATACCTTGGTTGAAGAAATCCATCTTGTGGTTGTTGTTTAATCTTTATTTTCAGTTTTGAGATTTTCGTGTTTCGGGGCGGCCTGTGGGGGGGTTCATGTGGTACTCTGATTAGGTATTCATAATGAAGACTGCTGACAGATCACTGATCTTTCGGTAACCTGCCCCCTAGTTTACATAATGAATATACACTACTGTTCAAAAGTTTAAGAGTCACTTTGAAATGTCCTTATTTTTTACATTCTATACTTTGTTAATGTGGTAAATGACTATTCTAGCTGCAAACATCTGGTTTGTAATGCAATATTTTCATAGGTGTATAGAAGCCCATTTCCAACAACCATCACTCCAGTGTTCTTATGGTACTTTGTGTTTGCTAACTCTGTAAGAAGGCTAAAGGATGGTTAGAATACCCTTGAATACCATTCTGCAAGTATGTTAGCACAGCTAAAACAGTTTGGCTGATTAGAGAACCTATAAACCTGACCTTCCTTCGAGCTAGTTGAGAATCTAGAGCATTGCATTTGTTGGTTCCATTAAACTCTCAAAATGGTCAGAAAAAAAGAACTTTCATGTGAAACTCAACAGTCTATTCTTGTTCTTAGAAATGAAGGCTATTCCATGTGAGAAATTGCCAAGAAACTGAAGATTTTTTACAACGGTGTGTACTACTCCCTTCAGAGGAGAGCACAAACAGGCTCTAATCAGAGTAGAAAGAGAAGTGGAAGGCCCTGCTGCAAAACTGAGCAACAAGACAAGTACATTAGAGTCTGTAGTTTGAGAAATCTATGCCTCATGGGTCCTCAACTGGCAGTTTCATTAAAGGGAATCTGTCACCCCAAAATTGGCCTGTAAACTAAGGCCACCGGCACCAGGGGCTTATCTGCAGCATTCTGTAATGCTGTAGATAAGCCCCTGATGTATCCTGAAAGATAAGAAAAACAGATTATATTATACTCACCCAGGGGCGGTCCCGCTGCGGTTCGGTCGGATGGACATCGCAGTCCAGGTCAAAGTACTGCATGCACAGGTGCCGGGCCTCTCTGACCTTTCTTGGCGCCTGTGCACTGCAGTACTTTGCTCTGCCCTCAACAGGGCAGACAAAGTACACCTGCGCAGGAGCCGAGGCAGGAATAAAAGAAGAGGATGACATTGTGTGAACCTGAACCGCACCGAGACCGCCCCTGGGTGAGTATAATATAACCTGTTTTTCTTATCTTTCAGGATACATCGGGGGCTTATCTACAGCATTATAAAATGGTGTAAGTCAGCCCCTCATGCCGGTGGCCTTAGTTTATAGGCCAATTTTGAGGTGACAGATTCCCTTTAAATAGTACATGCAAAACGCCAGTGTCAACGTCTACAGTGAAGAAGTGACTCCAGGATGCTGGCCTTCTGGGCAGAGTGGCAAAGATAAAGCCATATCTGAGACTGGCTAATTAAAAAAAAAATAATATGGGCAAAAGAACACAGACATTGGACAGAGGAAAATTGGAAAAAAGTTTTATGGACAGACAATTCCAGGTTTGAGGTGTTTGGCTCTCACAGAAGAACCTTTGTGAGATGCAGAACAACTGAAAAAATGCTGGAAGAGTGCCTGATGCTTGGTGGAGGTAATGTGATGGTCTGGGGTTGCTTTGGTGCTTGTAAAGTGGGAGATTCGTACAAGGTAAAAGGGATTTTGAATAAGGAAGGTTATCACTCCATTTTGCAATGCCATGCCATACCCTGTGGACAGCGCTTGATTGGAGCCAATTTCATCCTACAACAGGAAAATGACCCAAACCACACCTCCAAATTATGCAAGAACTATTTAGGGAAGAAGCAGGCAGCTGGTATTCTATCTGTAATGGAGTGGCCAGCACAGTCACCAGATCACAATCCCATTGAGCTGTTGTGGGAGCAGCTTTACGTATAGGCAAAAAGTGCCCATCAAGCCAAACCAACTTGTGGGAGAGGCTTCTGGAAGCATGGGGTGAAATATATCCAGATTACCTCAGCAAATTAACTGCAAAGGGAGCATTCTTTGATGAAAGCAAAGTTTGAAGGAGAAAATTATTATTTTAAATAAAAAAAAAATTTTCAAACCTTATCAATGTCTGGACTAAATTTTCAATTCATTTGGCAACTCATTTAATGAATAAAAGTATGAGTTTTCATGGAAAACACAAAATTGTCTGGGTGACCCTAAACTTTTGAACAGTAGTGTATGTACATACCGCAAAAAAAAAACCTGCAGGCAGGTGCCAGCTATGGCACTTGCGCTGCAGCATAATTGCATGTTGACTCTGTTGATAATAAATGGGCTTGAGGAACCATGCATACAAGGATGGGGATAAGGAGCCACACATGCAAGGATTGGGATAAGGAGTCATGCAGACAAGGATGGGCATAAGGAACCATAAAGGCAAGGATGGGAATAAAGAGCCATGAAGACAAGGATGGTAATAATGAGCCATGCAGATAAGGATGGGAATAAGAACCATGCAGACAAGGATGGGAATAAGGAGCCATGCAGACAATGATAGGAATAAGTAGCTATGCAGACAAGGATGGGAAACAGGAGCCATGCAAACAAGGATGGGAATGAGGAACTGTAACGCTCGTGCCCAGACTGGTTGGCGTGGACGTGTGGGGGGTGGCCCCACTGTGCCACAGACTAGACTACCTTGGAAGGGGCATAACTAAGTAGTATTAACTTGGTATTCGCTGGAGCCTCTGATGGTGAGGTCAGGCTTGTGTGGCAGGAAGCTACCAGGTACCACTCCAGGGTCTGGTACACTGGCAGGACAGGTAGGGACCGGTATATAGGCAGATATGTGAAAACAGGTAGGAACCTGTTAAGACAGGAGGACTTATGAATAGGTAGAGAAAGACCGCAAGAGCGGATGCAAAGCGGAAGCACAGGAGGAGAGCCAAACTCACAAGGCAGAGCCAAGAACAGAAACACAGGAGACAGAGCCAAGAGCTGGAGGCGGAGCCAAGAACAGAAACGCTGGAGGCAGAGCAGGGTAGAACTGCAAGGAACGGAGTGGCAGAGCGGAGTCACAGAGCGCAGAGACAAGAGCAGAGTAAAGCCACAGAGTGGAGACAAGAGCAGAGCAAGCCACAGAGTGCAGACCCGAGAGCAGAGCAAAGCAGGACACAGAGTACAGAGCCAAGAGCAGAGCTAAGCAAAACACGGTGCAGAGCCGAGTACAGAGCAAAGCAAAACACAGAGTGCAGAGCCGAGTGCAGAGCAGAGCAAGACACAGATTGCAGAGCCAAAAGCACAGTAAAGCTAGATACAGAGTGCAGAGTCGGGAACAGAGAAAAGCAAGACACAAAGTATGCACAGCAGAGAACGCAAACCAAGTCAGGGATATAAATGGACACAGGAACAGGAATAGACTAAGACAGAGTCAGGAACAGAACAACGCACAGATACAAGGACACAAGCCAGGGTACGATGCCCCACTGGGTGGTAGACAAGGACACAGGCCAGGGTACAACACCCCACTGAGTGGCAGACACAAGACACGGTACAACGCCTCACTGGGTGGCAGACACAGGAGTCAGAACACAGGGGACTGGCACCTCAGCAGCAAGGAACTGACTGAGGAAGTACGTTGCACAGGCCCCCACCAATGGGTGGGGAAATCTTAAGTACAGGAAGCCTCATGGTTATTGGCTGGGGACACCTTAGCAAGGTGCACACAGTCTCAATAAGAAACAGGAGTTGCCGATACCACCCCTATGCACACAGACAGAAGGCATACACAGAGCAAGCAGGAGACATGAGGCACACAACACGGAGTTGGCAGCAGAGAAAAGTCACATCATGGCCCAGAGAAGTGAGAGAGTTTGTGTATAATGTAGGTGGGGGATGGGAGGCCATGCAGTAAAGCTGGCAGGCTTGTTACAGGAACCATTCATACCAGGATGGGGATGAGGGGACAATGCATACCTGGCTTATACTCGAGTCAATAAGTTTTCCCAGTTTTTTTGTGGCAAAATTAGATGCCTCGGCTTATACTCGGGTCAGCTTATACACGAGTATATATGGTAATTTAAAAAATGTTGTCACTTGTGGGTGATTTACACTGTTTAGGCACATCAAGGGCTCTGAAAATGTGACATGGTATCCGCGATGTATTACAGAAAAAATGGTGCTCCAAAATTCAAGTGGCTCCTTCCCTTCTGAGCCATTCCATGCACCCAAACAGTGGTTTGCCAGAGAGCTTGCACAACAAATTGTACTGTCCATTTTCTTTTGTTATCCTTGTGAAAATTAAAACTTTGGAGCAAGTACAACATTTTTGTGGGAAAAATGTATTTTTTTCATTTTCATGGCTCAAGCATTATAAAATTATATGAAGCACTTGTGGGTTCAAGTTGCTCACCACAAAGCTAAATAAATCCCTCAAGGAGCGTAATTAAAAAAAATGGGGTTAATTGTTGGGGGTTTCCACTGTTTAGGCACATCAGTGGCCCTGCAAACGTAACTTTTCTAGCCAATTTTAGACTTCTAAAGTCAAATGGTAGTCTTTTCCTGGTGCCCTGCTGTCTGCCCAAACAGTTCTTTTTCACTACATTTGGGGTATTGGTATACTCAGAAGTAATGGCACAACACATTTTGGGGTCCATTTTTCCTGGTGTCCATGTGAAAATGAAAAAAATGGGGCTCAAGCATCATTTTTGTGGGAAAAATGTGAATTTCTATTTTCACGACTCAGCGTTATAAAATTTTGTGTATCACCTGTGCTTTCAAGGTGTTCACCACAGAGCTAGAAAATTTCCTTGAAAGGCGTAATTTCCAAAATGGAGTCACTTGTCTGGAGTTTCCACTATTTAGTCACTTCAGAAGCTGTGCAAACACAAGATGGCGTCCACTTTATTTTCTAACTAATTGTGCATTCCAAAAGTAAAATTGAACTCCTTCCTTTTCAAGCCTTGCAGTGTGACCAAACAGTAGTTTTCCACCACGTATGGGGTATTGGCATATTCAGGAGAACTGCACAAGAAAGCAACTCTTTTTGTGTAAAAAAAAAATAACATTTTCATTTTTTCTGTGAAGCAGCTGAAGTGTTATTAAACTTATTGAATGTGGTTTTGAACACTTTGAGGGGTACATGTTTTAACCCAACCAATTTGGTACTTAATGACCGAGTCAATTTTTACAATTCTGACCACTGTCACTTCATGAGGTTATAACTCTGGAACGCTTTAACAGATCCTGCTGATTCAGAGATTGTTTTTTCATGACATATTGTACTTCATGTTAGTGGTAACATTTCTTCGATATTACTTGCGATTATTTATGTAAAAAATGGAAATATAGTGAAAATTGTTAAAATTTTGCAATTTTCAAAGTTTGTATTTTTATGCCCTTAAATCAGAGAGATATGTCCCAAAAAATAGTTACTAAATAACATTTCCCACATGTCTACTTTACATCAGCATAATTTTGGAAACAAAACTTTTTTTGTTAGGGAGTTATAAGGGTTAAAAGTTGACCAGCAATTTCTCATTTTTACAACACCTTTTTTAGGGACCACATCACATTTGAAGTCATTTTGAGGGGTCTATATGATAGAAAATAACCAAGTGTGACACCATTCTAAAATCTGCACCCCTCAAGGTGCTCAAGACCACATTCAAATAGTTTATTAACCCTTTATGTGCTTCACAGGAACTGAAACAATGTGGAAGGAAAAAATGAACATTTAACTTTTTTTGAAAACATATTAATTCAGAGCCATTTTTTTTATTTTCACAAGTGTAAAAACAGAAATTTAACCATAAATTTCGTTGTGCAATCTCTCCTGAATACGCTGATACCCCATATGTGGGGGTAAACCACTTTTTGGGCGCACTTGACTTTTTCAATGCAGAATTGGCTGGAATTGAGATCAGATGCCATGTCACGTTTAGAGAGCCCCTGATGTGCCTAAACAGTGGAAACCACCTACAAGTGACACCATTTTGGAAACTAGACCCCTAAAGGAACTTATCTAGATGTGTGGTGAGCACTTTAAACTGCCAAGTGCTTCACAGAAGTTTATAACGTAGAGCCGTGAAAATAAAAAAATCACATTTTTTCTACAAAAATGATCATTTTGCCCCCAAATTTTTATTTTCACAAGGGTAACAGGAGAAATTAGACAACAAACGTTGTTTTCCAATTTCTCCTAAGTACGTCGATACCCCATATGTGGGGGTAAACCACTGTTTGGGCGCACCGCAGAGCTTGGAAGAGAAGGAGTGCCGTTTTACTTTTTCAATGTAGAATTGGCTGGAATTGAGATCGGACGCCATGTCGCGTTTTGAGAGCCCCTGATGTGCCTAAACAGTAGAAACCCTCCACAAGTGACCCCATTTTGGAAACTAGATCCCTTAGGGAACTTATCTAGATGTGTGGTGAGCACTTTAAATCCCCAAGTGCTTCACAGAAATTTATAAAGTGAAAATAAAAAAAATCCTTTTTTTTCTAAAAAATGATTTTTTTACCAGCAATTTTTTATTTTGTCAAGGGTAACAGGAAACATTGGACCCCAAAATCTGTTGACCAGTTTGTGCTGATTATGCTGATACCCCATATGTGGGGGGGCACTGTATGGTCACCCATCAGGGCTCGGAAGGGAAAGAGCGACGCATTGCGATGGACCCGTACCGACGCAAGTGTGAAAGAAACCTAACCCTAGCCCTAACCCTAACCCTAAATTTAGCCCCAACCATAACCCTAAATTTAGCCCAAACCCTAACCCTAAATTTATCCCAAACCCTAATCCTAAATTTAGCCCCAACCCTAACCCTAACCCTAAATTTAGCCTCAACCCTAAACCTAACCCTAAATTTAGCCAGAAAACCTCATCCTAACCCTAACCCTAAATTTAGCCCCAACTCCTCTAGCTGCCGGACGGCAGATCATGGCGGGCACAATGTGCTTGCGCCCACCATTTTCTTACCAGATGAAGAAGCCGGCGGGCAGGAGGGGACGCAGAATGTTGTGAATTCTGTTGTCGGGCTCCCTCCTGTGGTCATGAATGGTACTTCGGCTGGTTCTGTCCATGGACTTCCTCTGGTGGGTGTTTCTGAGTTTCCTTCCTCAGGTGACGAGGTTAATTCGTTAGTGGGCTGCTCTATTTAACTCCACTTAGATCTTTGCTCCTGGCCACCTGTCAATGTTCCAGTATTGGCCTAGTTCACTCCTGGATCGTTCTTGTGACCTGTCTTCCTTGCAGAAGCTAAGTTCCAGCTTGTATTTCTTTGGTTTGCTATTTTTCTGTCCAGCTTGCGTGGTCTTTTTGTAGGTTTTTGTGCTGATCGCAAAGTAACCTTTCCTATCCACGGTCTGTTCAGTTAGTCGGGCCTCACTTTGCTAAATCTATTTCATCTCTGTGTTTGTATTTTCATCTTACTCACAGTCATTATACGTGGGGGGCTGCCTTTTCCTTTGGGGAATTTCTCTGAGGCAAGGTAGGCTTTATTTTCCTATCTTCAGGGCTAGCTAGTTCCTTAGGCTGTGCCGAGTTGCATAGGGAGCGTTAGGCGCAATCCACGGCTATTTCTAGTGTGTTTGATAGGATTAGGGATTGCGGTTAGCAGAGTTCCCACGTCCCAGAGCTCGTCCTTAATTATCAGTAACTATCAGGTCATTCCGTGTGCTCTTAACCACCAAGTCCATTATTGTCCTGACCACCAGGTCATAACAGTACAGGTGGCCCAAAGTACTAATGCATCTCAATAGAGGGATAAGAGAAGTTTTGAGACCATTTTTTTTCTTTGCAGAGTGTTTTGTCTGTCTTTTCCCCTTTACCTCTGGGTGGTTCAGGACATAGGTGTAAACATGGACATTCAAGATCTGTCCTCTTGTATGGATAATCTCACTGCAAGGGTACAAAACATTCAAGATTTTGTGGTTCAGAATCCGATGTCAGAGCCTAGGATTCCAATTCCTGATTTGTTTTTTGGTGATAGATCTAAGTTCTTGAATTTCAAAAATAATTGTAAATTGTTTCTTGCCTTGAAACCTCGCTCCTCAGGTGACCCTGTTCAACAAGTAAAGATCATTATTTCTTTGTTACGTGGTGACCCTCAAGACTGGGCATTTTCCCTTGTGCCAGGAGATCCGGCATTGCGTGATGTTGATGCGTTTTTCCTGGCGCTAGGATTACTTTATGACAAACCTAATTCAGTGGATCAGGCAGAGAAGATCTTGCTGGCTCTGTGTCAGGGTCAGGATGAAGCGGAGATATATTGTCAGAAGTTTAGAAAGTGGTCTGTGCTCACTCAGTGGAATGAATGTGCCCTGGCAGCAATCTTCAGAAAGGGTCTCTCTGAAGCCCTTAAGGATGTCATGGTGGGGTTTCCCATGCCTGCTGGTCTGAATGAGTCTATGTCCTTGGCCATTCAGATCGATCGACGCTTGCGTGAGCGTAAACCTGTGCACCATTTGGCGGTACTATCTGAGCATGGGCCTGAGCCTATGCAATGTGATAGGACTTTGACCAGAGCTGAACGGCAAGAACACAGACGTCGGAATGGGCTATGTTTTTACTGTGGTGATTCCACTCATGCTATCTCCGATTGTCCTAAGCGCACTAAGCGGTTCGCTAGGTCTGCCACCATTGGTACGGTACAGTCTAAATTTCTATTGTCCGTTACTCTGGTTTGCTCTTTGTCATCCTATTCTAATATGGCATTTGTGGATTCAGGCGCTGCCCTGAATTTGATGGACTTGGAGTTTGCCAGGCGCTCAATTGGTCTTCTGCAGCTGTAGAGGCTTTTCAGGAGTTGAAGCGTCGTTTTTCTTCTGCCCCTGTGTTGTGCCAGCCAAATGTTTTGCTCCCGTTTCAGGTTGAGGTTGATGCTTCTGAGATTGGAGCAGGGTCTGTTTTGTCGCACAGAAGTTCTGATGGCTCGGTGATGAAGCCATGTGCTTTCTTTTCTAGAAAGTTTTCGCCTGCTGAGCGTAATTATGATGTTGGTAATCGTGAGTTGTTGGCCATGAAGTGGGCATTCGAGGAGTGGCGTCATTGGCTTGAAGGAGCCAAGCATCGCGTGGTGGTCTTGACGGATCACAAGAATTTGACTTATCTTGAGTCTGCCAAATGGTTGAATCCGAGACAGGCTCGATGGTCGTTATATTTCTCCCGTTTTGATTTTGTGGTTTCGTACCTTCCGGGCTCTAAGAATGTGAAGACTGATGCCCTATCAAGGAGTTTTGTGCCTGACTCTCCGGGTGTTCCTGAGCCGGCGGGTATTCTCAAAGAGGGGGTAATTTTGTCTGCCATCTCCCCTGATTTGCGGCGGGTGCTGCAAAAATTTCAGGCTGATAGACCTGACCGTTGCCCAGCGGAGAAACTGTTTGTCCCTGATAGATGGACTAGTAGAGTTATCTCTGAGATTCATTGTTCAGTGTTGGCTGGGCATCCTGGAATCTTTGGTACCAGAGATTTGGTGGCTAGATCCTTTTGGTGGCCGTCTTAGTCACGGGATGTGCGTTCTTTTGTGCAGTCCTGTGGGACTTGTGCTCGGGCTAAGCCCTGCTGTTCTCATGCCAGTGGGTTGCTTTTGCCCTTGCTGGTCCTGAAGAGGCCCTGGACGCTTATTTCTATGGATTTAATTTCGGATCTCCCCGTCTCTCAAAAGATGTCGGTCATTTGGGTGGTTTGTGATCGCTTTTCTAAAATGGTCCATTTGGTACCTTTGTCTAAATTGCCTTCCTCCTCTGATTTGGTGCCATTATTTTTCCAGCATGTGGTTCGTTTACATGGTATCCCGGAGAACATAGTTTCTGACAGAGGTTCCCAGTTTGTTTCGAGGTTTTGGCGTTCCTTTTGTGCAAGGATGGGCATTGATTTGTCTTTTTCCTCGGCTTTCCATCCTCAGACAAATGGCCAAACCGAACGAACTAATCAAACTTTGGAAACATATCTGAGATGCTTTGTTTCTGCTGATCAGGATGATTGGGTGTCTTTTTGCCGTTGGCTGAGTTCGCCCTTAATAATCGGGCCAGCTTGGCTACTTTGGTTTCGCCGTTTTTCTGCAATTCTGGTTTCCATCCTCGTTTCTCTTCAGGGCAGGTTGAGTCTTCGGACTGTCCTGGTGTAGATACTGTGGTGGATAGGTTGCAGCAGATTTGGACTCACGTTTCGCTAACCGCCGGCGCTGTGTGGGTCCCCAACTTCGAGTTGAGGATTTGGTTTGGTTGTCGTCTCGTTATGTTCCTATGAAGGTTTCCTCTCCTAAGTTTAAGCCTCGTTTCATTGGTCCGTATAAGATTTCTGAGGTTATCAATCCTGTGTCATTTCGTTTGGCCCTTCCTGCTTCTTTTGCCATCCATAATGTGTTCCATAGGTCGTTATTGTGGAGATATGTGGCACCTGTGGTTCCATCCGTTGATCCTCCTGCCCCGGTGTTGGTTGAGGGGGAGTTGGAGTATGTGGTGGAGAAGATTTTGGATTCTCGTGTTTCGAGACGGAAACACCAGTACCTGGTCAAGTGGAAGGGTTATGGTCAGGAAGATAATTCCTGGGTTTTTGCCTCTGATGTTCATGCTGCCGATCTGGTTCGTGCTTTTCATTTGGCTCATCCTGGTCGGCCTGGGGGCTCTGGTGAGGGTTCGGTGACCCCCCCTCAAGGGGGGGTACTGTTGTGAATTCTGTTGTCGGGCTCCCTCCTGTGGTCATGAATGGTACTTCAGCTGGTTCTGTCCATGGACTTCCTCTGGTGAGTGTTTCTGAGTTTCCTTCCTCAGGTGACGAGGTTAATTCGTTAGTGGGCTGCTCTATTTAACTCCACTTAGATCTTTGCTCCTGGCCACCTGTCAATGTTCCAGTATTGGTCTAGTTCACTCCTGGATCGTTCTTGTGACCTGTCTTCCCTGCAGAAGCTAAGTTCCAGCTTGTATTTCTTTGGTTTGCTATTTTTCTGTCCAGCTTGCTATTTTTTGTTGTCTTGCTTGCTGGAAGCTCTGGGACGCAGAGGTAGCGCCTCCGCACCGTGAGTCGGTGCGCAGGGTCTTTTTGCGCCCTCTGCATGGTCTTTTTGTAGGTTTTTGTGCTGACCGCAAAGTAACCTTTCCTATCCTCGGTCTGTTCAGTAAGTCGGGCCTCACTTTGCTAAATCTATTTCATCTCTGTGTTTGTATTTTCATCTTACTCACAGTCATTATATGTGGGGGGCTGCCTTTTCCTTTGGGGAATTTCTCTGAGGCAAGGTAGGCTTTATTTTCCTATCTTCAGGGCTAGCTAGTTCCTTAGGCTGTGCCGAGTTGCATAGGGAGCGTTAGGCGCAATCCACGGCTATTTCTAGTGTGTTTGATAGGATTAGGGATTGCGGTTAGCAGAGTTCCCACGTCCCAGAGCTCGTCCTTAATTATCAGTAACTATCAGGTCATTCCGTGTGCTCTTAACCACCAGGTCCATTATTGTCCTGAACACCAGGTCATAACAGCAGAAGGACACAGGGATACCGGTAAGTATAACAGGGTCCCCGAATCCCTCTATTTCTCTGTTCTCTGATGTGCGATTACATCAGAGGACAGAGAATGACACATAACTTTTTTCTTTTTTTTGCGGCCGCCGGCAAACAGTTAACTACAGGCGATCGCAAAACAGGGGTCGGTAAAAACCGACCCCATTCATGTTCTTTGGGGTCTCGGCTACCCCTGGCAGCCGAGACCCCAAAGATCTTCCGGGTGCCTGCCGGCGGGCACACTGCGCATGTGCCCGCCATTTTTTGGCCGGATCAAGATGGCGGCGCCCATCGGGAGCCACGAGGAGCACCAGGGGAGACAGGTGAGTATCGGGGGGGCTATCGGGGACCCCATTTCTCTGTCCTCTGATGTGCGATCACATCAGAGGACAAAGAAATTAAATGGGAAATTGAGTTTTTTTTTTTTGCGACCGCCGGTAAACGGTTAATTACCAGAGATCGCAACCGGGGGTCGGTAAAAAACCCCGAATCATATTCTCTGGGCTCTCAGCTACCCTCGGCAACCGAGACCCAAGAGAAAATCCGACTCTGGGGGGAGCTATTCACTTTTTCCACAGCACCGTTAATTAACGGCACTGTGGTTTAAGTACCCATAACTGCCGCCGTTAAAAGGCATATCGGTGGTTGTTAAGGGGTTAAAATTATGTCACTTTTGTGTATTTTCTGTCACATAAGCTCACAAAGCTACTGTGGTTTTGTAAATTTTGTTGGAAAGAAATTGCTGATAATCTTTTAACTCTTTTATCTTCCTAACCAAAAAAATTATGCTTCAAAAATAATACTGATGTAAAGTAGACATCTGGAAAATGTTATTTATTAACTACTTTGTGTGACATAAGTATCTGGTAACTTAAGAGCATAAAAATTAAAAGCTTAAAAATTGTGACATTTTCATCAAAATTCTGATATTTTCACAAATAAATGCAAAAAATATAGACCTAAATTTACCACTAACATAAAGTACAATGTGTAATGAAAAAACCTTCTCAGAATGACTGTGATACATTGAAGCATTACGGAGTTAGTATTACATAAATTGACGCTGGTCAGAACTGTAAAATATGGCCTTGTCAAGAAGGAAAAAACAGACTGGGGGATGAAGGAGTTAAATCTGCATATGCGGTTTGTAAATCAATGAGGGACATGTTTGGTGGGTTGGTGTGGGAACCAATTATTTCCCGAGAGTAAGGCCAGTGTCACACTAGAGAGTTTTACGGACATGTGAGGCGCAAAAACTACGCATTGCACATGGACCAATGATTCTCTATGGGGCAGCTCCTATCTGCCATATATTTTGCAGCTTTATTTTACGGGCGTAGAAAATCGCATCGTGCTGCATTTGTCAGCGTATTGCGCAAAAAATCCACAAATGAAAGTCTATGGGGGCGAGAAAAAAACGGATTACACACGGAGCATCAGTGTGGCTTGCGAGAAATAGGCACTGGTGTTCTATAAAAAAAAGCCGTTATTTCAGCGTGGTATACAGTAAAATCACACTGACAGGATAGAATAAAAAAATGTCTACACATAGTACAGGTATTTGTATATATATATATATATGTAATTGAGACACATACATACATATATATATATATATATATATATATATATATACATATATATATATATATATATTTATAATTAATACAGATCTAGATAGCATAAAAGCTGGTGATTCAATTACCGTCTTTTGCTATTTCCTTATCAAACCCGACAGGATATGAGACATGGTTTACATACAGTAAACCATTTCATATCCCTTATTTTTTTACATATTCCTCACTAATGATGTTAGTAGAGTGTGTGTGTATAATTTGGGGGCTCTAGCTGTTAAAAAAAGGGTTAAATCACGGAAAAACTGGAGTGGGCTCCCACACAATTTTCTCCGCCAGAGGGGGAAAGCCAGTGACTGAGGGCAGATACTAATAGCCTAGAGATGGATCATGGTTATTGCCTCCCCGAGCTAAAAACATCTGCTCCCAGCCACCCCAGAAAAGGAACATCTGTAAGATGCGCCTATTCTGGCACTTAGCCTCTCTCTTCCCACTCCCGAGTAGTGGTGGGATATGGGGTAATAAAGGGTTAATGTCACCTTGCTAATGTAAGGTGACATTAAGCCTGGTTAATAATGGAGAGATGTCAATAAGACACCTATCCATTATTAATCCAATAGTAGGAAAGGGTTAATAATACACACACATGAAGAATAAAGCATTTTAATGAAATAAAAACACACGAGGTTGTAAAATCTTTATTGTACGCTTAATCCACCTGAAGACCCTCGTTCTGTAAAAGAAAAAAAAGAAAAAAGCAACAATATCCCTTACCTCTCCGGGTCTGTTATGTCCCACGCTGTAAATCCATCTGAAGGGGTTAAATAATTTTACAACCAGAGCCTGCTAATGCAGCTGTTGCTCCTGGTTGTAAAAACTGGGGAATGAATGGAAAGCAGGGGAACTTAGCTGCCTTGACTTGCGGTGCTGCGCCCCCTGCTGGCATAAACTCATATGAACTCTAGCATGGGAATTTTTCAGAATATTTTCTCATGCTCAAGTTCATATGAGTTTATGCCAGCAGGAGGTGCAGCATCATTAGTCTAGGTAGCTAAGTTCCCCTGTTTTCCATTCATTTCCCAGTTTTTACAACCAGGAGCAACAGCTGCATTAGCAGGCTCCTGGTTGTAAAATTATTTAACCCCTTCAGATGGATTTGCAGCGTGGGACATGACTGAGCGCCGGAGAGGTATGGGATATTGTTGCTTTTTTCTTTTCTTTCTATTACAGAATGAGGGTCTTCAGGTGGATTAAGCGTACAATAAAGATTTTACAACCCCATGTGTGTTTTTATTTCAATAAAATACTTTATTCTTCATGTGCGTGTGTATTATTAACCCTTTACTGCTATTGGATTAATAATGGATAGGTATCTTGTTGACATCTCTCCATTATTAACCAGGCATAATGTCATCTTACATTAGCAAGGTGACATTAACCCTTTATTAACCCATATCCCACCGCTACTCGGGAGTGGGAAAAGAGAGGCTAAGTGCCAGAACATGCGCATCTTACAGATGTGCCTTTTCTGGGGTGGCTGGGGGCAGATGTTTTTAGCCGGGGGGGCCAATAACCATTGTCCGTCTCTAGGCTATTAATATCTGCCCTCAGTCACTGGCTTTCCCACTCTGGCGGAGAAAATTGTGCGGGAGCCCACACCAGTTTTTTCCATGATTTATCCCTTTATTTTAACAGCTACAGCCCCCAAATTTTGCACACACACTCTACTAACATCATTAGTGAGGAATATGTAAAAAAATAAGGGATATGAAATGGTTTACTGTATGTAAACCATGTCTCATATCGTGTCTGGTTTGATAAGGAGATAGCAAAAGCCGGCAATTGAATTACCGGCTTTTAAGCTATCTAGCGCTGTATGAAATATATTTATATGTGTGTTTCACTGATATATATATATATATATATATATATATATATATATATATATATATATATATATATATATAGACTGATTATATGTTTTCTAAAATATTTGAGCCCATGGATCCATTCTATGTCCATTTTGCAAGCCGGCGAGAAAATCTTGCTGTACGGATGCCATACGGATTTCATACGGAGGTTTACATGCGCTAAATACGCAGCCACACCCTGCCTACGGATGACATAAGGATCACTGTTTTGGGATCATTTCTGTATATTATGCCTGTAAAAATGGACTATATTTCCCTACGCTGAGTGTCATCTCAGCCTAAGGCTGGAGACATACTAGCGTACCACATCCAATGCGAGAGGAAGAGGGTACAACACAGATATGGTGGCGGTTTAGGGGGCAAGGGTAGTTGACAGATTTCCTTTAATAGCACATTTATCTGCTGTCAATACACCTTAACAATTGAGGTCATGCAAGATTGTTAATCATTTGAAACCTCCTTGACCTACATTTGATTTACAGGAAAACTTGATATCCTATAAAGTTAGGCAGGGTCATATTTGTAATAGAGACCCTCATTAATCAAGTGAGTGCGTGGGGGGGGGTGAGTTGAGTTTTTTATTACAACTATGGTCCTGTTTCTCATTAAGTGCATTTTATATTTTCTGGAGGGAAACTTAAATTCCAAATTATGTCATTCTGGATTTACAGCATTTTCTATTCTGTAAATGTGATAAACATCTAGAGCAACCACAAATCGACAAACATATTTCACATTCACTTCATAGCAAATGGGCCTGTGTGCTCTGAATGGTCAGATCTGAATTTCAGTCCCTGTCCTGCCCCAGCTATAAGAGATTTCCAAATCAATGCATTATTTTCTTTACATTTTAGATACTATCCATATTTTTGTGGAATTGTATATTCAACAACATCCTTTAGGGTTTCTCCAGAGGTGGAACAATAAATTCTGTCCATTTCCTCTCCTTTACTGCTTGTAAATTCCCCACATTATGCATGCATGTCCTGAGCAAGCAGACAGCAGTGTCACTATAAGGCTTTAATTACATTCACGTGTATATAAACACATATTCTAAGTCAGATTTCTTGCCGAAATTTATTCAAGACTACAAATAAGAGCAATTGTACTTTTGCAAAATGCAAGGACTTGCTATAAATGCATGCATAGAATATGAAGTTCACAGCAACTAAATTATTCTGCTCCTTTTTATGTCCGCCTGTGTCATATTTCTTCCTTAATAGACATTGTCATTTCTCTTGACATAAATATTCACAATATTGATTTATTGTGTCAAAGTGCCAAGTCATTAATATACAATACTTGCATTTATCTCGCACAGAATTAATGACTCAGGTCATGCGGCAGAAGATGCTTTTAATAGCAAGGAGTACTATAAAAACAATACACAGTTAAAGAGTTAATGAATAGATCCTTGTATAATACGCCCCAGACAGTATGATGGCCCCATAGCACCAAATACCAAATAGCATTATGACCCTCACAGCCACCTCCCCTACACAATATAATGCCCCTGACGTCAGTATGATGTTTCCAATAGCCCCCACACAGTATGATCTCCTACAAATCCTCACACTGTATGATATCTCTACATCCCCCCCACACAGTATGATGGCTCAAAGACACAATATGATGCCCGTAGAGCTCCCCATATAGCATGATGTCCCACAGCACCCAACACAGCATGATGTTTCCACAGCTCCCCACATAATATGATGATTGCTTCACAGCCCCTAAACAATATGATGACTCCCAAACAGTATTATCTTCCAACATATTCCCACCACAAGTAACTACCAATAAAAAAAAGAGTTCACTTTGCCCCTGTTCCCCCAGCGCACTGCTCCAGTGTATGCTGTTTGCAGACTGAGATGACATAATCTTACCTGCTGAGCTGAGTTTCAGTCTGCAGAGAATCAATGACAACAGGGGGAGCAGATGGATCCATCTTTCAATGCTGTGATTAATAGCATCTGGATCCTAGGCATCCAGAAAGTGATTGAATTTGATGCCGAGCTGGGGGAGATTGAGGTGCAAATATGTGGCATTGGGCTCCTCGGGATTTTGTGAATCATGGGCAGCACACTACTCTTTTCATCCCTTTGGTTGTCTCAGTTTGTAAACCTGACGGGAACATCCAAAGTGCCGAATGTGGCCCATGGGCTACAATTTGCCCAGGTCTGTTTTGCAACTTAAGCTGTCTGTGCCATATTCTTCCTAGTCATCCCCTAGTCATCTCCTTGTGCTACTAGTGTCTTGCTGCTAGTGACAAGACATGGTTTCTTTAGATGATATATTATATAAAGTTTCATGCAGCATTTGGCTGAATAGATGTGTCACAGGGTTATTGCGACAGTGTGGAACCAGAAGACCACAGCGTCTGATTGTACCTGCCCCAGCGCTGAGAGGAAGCACTTCTCCTTCATTTTAAGTGTGCCTATTTTATCTGGCAAAACAGGGGTTAATCGTCTGTGTTGGAAATCCCTATGTTCACAGCTGAGCTCGGTTAGCCACTCCTTGCCCCTTTATAATCTGGGCCTATCACAGTCACAAACCTCCCACATGTTCGACCTCCTAAACCTGGTTCAAAAGTGGTTGCAACCGGAATCTTCTTCCCCAACGCAGGTGGTGGAGAGGATCATACACTCTTTTTTGAGGCTGGTTCAGTCCTGGATTGCACAGGGCGGTCCCCAGAATGCCGATAACGTGGTGGGCCTGGTGGAAAGCTACTATGTGGTCGAGAGTACCTTGGGAAATCAATGGGTGTTAGCATCTCCATACTGGGGTTCCTAAATGGAGGCTAACACTCAAAAGAAGGGAACTAAAGACACATCTGGGGAGCGTCTAAGGGGGTAACTGCAGTCCATGAACACTGAGCCAATGGACTGCAGCACCACTCAGCGTTTCTTGTATTGTGCAAAGGAAATATTAGTCAAAACACACACAAATATATAGATATATATATATATATATCTATCTATATATATATATCTATATATCTATATATATATATATATATATATATATATATATATATATATATATATATATATATATATATATATATATAGATAGATATATATATATATAAAATAGATAGATAGGTAGAAGAAAAGCTGGCAATTCCTGTGCGCATACAGTAAAATCACACTGAATGTTAGAATAGATAGAATAGATATATACACATATAATACATATATATATATATATATATATATATATATATATATATATATATACACACACATGTCAGTAACACACACACACATATATACAGTACAGAGTAAAAGTTTGGACACACCTTCTCATTTAAAGATTTTTCTGTATTTTCATGACTATGAAAATTGTACATTCACACTGAAGGCATCAAAACTATGAATTAACACATGAGGAATTATATACTTAACAAAAAAGTGTGAAACAACTGAAATTATGTCTTATATTCTAGGTTCTTCAAAGTAGCCACCTTTTGCTTTGATGACTGCTTTGCACTCTTGGCATTCTCTTGATGAGCTTCAAGAAGTAGTCACCAGGAATGGTCTTCCAACCATCTTGAAGGAGTTCCCAGAGATGCTTAGCACTTGTTGGCCCTTTTGCCTTCACTCTGCGGTCCAGCTCACCCCAAACCATCTCGATTGGATTCAGGTCTGGTGACTGTGGAGGTCATGGATTTTTTTTCACCACTTAGCTAGAAAAGAACCTAGACATGTTTGGAGTCTATGAACTCATAATGACCTGGACAATCATAATGGCAGGTCAGTTTTAATATTTAGTGAGCATAGTAAAAAAGCAAAACAAAAAAACAACTGTAGGGTTTCACTTTTTCACAATTTCACTGCACTTTTTTCCCCATTTTCCAGTACATGATATCTTAAAACCAATGGAGTAGTTCAAATGTACAACTCGTCCTGCAAAAAACAAGCCATCACATGGCCATTTTGACCAAAAAATAAAAAAGTTATGGCTCTGGAAAGAAGGGGAGTAAAAAATGAAAATGCAAAACCAAAAATACCTCTGGTGGTTAAGGGGTTAAATATATTGTCTCACAATGTCTGTTTGCTGTTGATCCTGCTGAATAATGAAATCTGTAACTATTGTTTCATTGGACAGTAATATCTTCTTTGCCTTTTAAGTTATTTTTCTGTTTTTCTGTTCCATTTGCTCCGGAATATGGTAAACTGTAAAACTACTACACCTGAAAACAAATTTTTCTCTTTGTATAGTTGATAAGCAAAAAAAAAAAATGTACATAAAAATGCGCTAAAATACCAAGAATAAATATTTTTGCCAGTGAAACTGGTAATGTGGGATTTTTATACAGCGATTGTCCATGATGCAGAAGGATGAGGGGAAATGGAACTAAGGAATAAGATTATTCAGCTTGTACTTCATTTACCACCTCCCTGAGTTCTGAGTTTTTATGGTTGAAGTGAAGCTGTTATCCATCTGTTTAGATAGACACTCAAGGCAAATGATGCCTTCAAGAAATTAAATCTATTTGTAGGTCTGATTGCAAGGCTCCACCACATTTTACATGCTGCTTGACAAAATATCACATTAACAAACAAAATCATCAGACAGTAGGAGCGACATAAAAATCGGAGATTTCATTTTTCTTTATTACGGTGCGCATTTATATTAATATTGTTTTGTTTCAACCTGATAGATCTGCTACAGCCCTAATGGCATCACCAATAAGCTAAGTGATTTGGCCAGGTTGGAATAAAATTGTGCTAAATGTTACTTTATTTAGTTGGTCACTTTATGTGGCTTAAATGAAAATTAAATTGTACTCGTTGTCATTATGGACTATATCAACCATTGTAAACTAATATAAGTTATACGAGTATGTATAACTGTGCAAATATTTATATGATCCTTTTAGATCTTGAATGTTTATAAGATATAGTAGCTTTACAAGCACCTTTTAACATGAGGCTGACAGTTTACAGTCTATATGCTGAAATTTAATAATGTACTGGATCATAATAATTATTGTGTTATGATTGAAGGATGAGATAAGGCTGGGTTCACATAGTGTTTGCTACTTTGTTCAAAGGTAACATCGGGGCTTACTTCCATTCTCTCCTTGCCCCGAAAAGACATGTCTAATACTCAGAGGTCTCCTAGGATTGTATCGGACCCATTTTGATCTCCTTAATGCAATCACAGCCTTATTAATATCTAACTGACCCCAGCGCCTGCCTTGTTGCTGTTTATACATAAGCAGCACAAATGGAAGAAATCAGGGCTTTTTCACAAGTAAAAATTTACCGTTTGAGGAGTATCCAGAGCTTTTTTCTTTCCTAAATTAAGAAGCGATAGCTTTTACACAAGACAACCAAAAATATCTCTTTAGTTAGGCAACAGAAAATGGTGTGCTTTTGGAAAGCTATGGCTTCATAACTAAAAGAGAAAAAATATCCCTTGTAACCCCTGTAATAGGTTTGCTGTTCTCAAAATGACAAATCAATTTTATTGGCTTTTTTCAAGTCATCCAAAAATGTTCCCTTTAACTGAATGATAACGTAGAGTAATTATCTCCCTCTACTCCTCCTTGCTTAGGCCTCATCTGGAATACTGTGTACCGTTCTGGGCAAAACATTTTAAAAAATACATTGAAAAACTGGAGCAAGTTCAGAGAAGAGCTGCCAGGATGGTGAGCAAACTGCAAAGTATGTCCTACGCGAACGATTAAAGGATCTGGGAATGTTTAGCTTGCAAAAAAGAAGGTTAAGGGGAGAGTTAATAGCTGTCTACAAATATCTGAAGGGATGTTACAGTATAGAGGCATCATCCTTGTTCTCATTTGCACATGGAAACACAAGAAGCAACGGAATTAAACAAAAAGGGAGAAGATACAGATTAGATGTTAGAAAAACTTTATGACAGTGAGGGTCATCAATGAGAGGAACAGGCTGCCACGAGAGGTGGTGAGTTAGCCTTCAATGGAAGTCTTCAGACAGAGGCTGGACAGACATCTGTCTGAGATGATTTTGTGAATCCTGCACTGAGCAGGGGGTTGGTAAGATGGCCCTTGAGGTCCCTTTCAACTCTAACATTCTATGATTCTATTATTCTATGTTTACAAAGTGAAGAAACAATGGCTTTTCAGCAAGTCAACAAAAAAAATCCCTATTTTGGGAGCCATTTCATGTTTGTGATTTCTGAAGAGAAAACAGTACACTATAGCTATACAACTAAACAGGTGCAAGAGATGTGTGTTGACATTTAGCAGCAGGAACAGCTGCTGAAGCTAAACAGTAGAAAGATAAAATGGTTCAAGCCAGAAGATGTCTGGCAGTGTAGAGCCAGTACCAGCAATGGCAGCTCTGGCAACTCCAGCAGCAAAGTATAGCACATTTAAACAGAGTTCACAACTGTGAAATGTGTGGCTTGTGAGGCTTGTGTCGCTCTGCAGTGTCAGCGGCAGAAGCTACATGGTAGAAAAATATAACAGGGCAGGCAAGGAAATATCCAACAGAGTAGGGTCAGCAATAGCAGCCAATGCAGAAGCAGCAATACAGTTAAAATAACAAGATAGTGGAGGTTGACTCAAGCCCTTAACTTGAGCGTCTTTCATGCTTAACTGTAGTATGTACAGTAAGCTTATACAATTAAACTGTACTGTAGAACAGATGAACATGGTCTACCTGCACTAGCTCTCTCCGCCACAACTCACCTTAGGCCTAGGGCATACAGAATGGCAGGGAGATGCACTGGACGAGTAAGAAGGGGCAGAGTGATGTAATTGTAATCGAGAAGGGACTTCTATGTGTGACTGACAAGATGACATGACCGCTTTAGTCCATTCACACCATGGCACTGTCTGCTGGCAGAGTCACAAGGATCCAGGCTTAGGTGAGTATATGATGTTTACTTTTCATTTTAATAGTACTTGTAGGGGTACTGTGGGGACCATCATACAGTGTGTTGACAGCTGTGTGGGCAATTATGGGGACAACTGTTGGACCCATCATAGAGTGTTCAGACAATTGTGGGGTCATTTAAAAGTGTGGAGACTACTGTCTGGACCATCATACAGTGTGGTGACTACTGAGTGGACCATCATACAGTGGGGGGGGCATCAAACTCAGAGTATCTACTGGAAAAAGGACACAGTCCATGTATGACTGAATCTGTCTGTTCTATTTGACAGAAAGATATGTGCTCATTCATGTCAAATATGCTATGTATGTCTAGTTCTGCTGCCTTGGCTACTTGTTGTAGCCCTAGTTCTGGAATAGGTATGGGAGAGATGGTTCTGGAAATAAAGCTTCACCAAGCAGGTAGAAGAGCTTATCCTGGTAATAAGCCAATTTGGACACCCTTTTGAAATCGAATAAAAATAACCCCCTATTGATATAGTAGCAAGACTATCATGACTATAGTCATCCCTTCGCTTGATGGTAACAATAAGCCATCCATCTAAGAAATATTTAGACCTCAGTTTCCCAAGCTAGTGAGCACAAATGAGCGCCCTATTAGTTCACATTCATTGTTTATTAATCAATTGATTTCCATGATGAGTGAAAATTATTGTTTTTGTTTCTTCCCAGTCACAACTCAGTACTGTCAGTGGATATGAATTCCGCAAAGAAGGTTTGAATAATAATTTTTTAATGCAAATGTAGGGTAAACATATCTTCCAGTTTTGCTTAAGACATGACTTTTTAGGTGTAACATAATACATTCACCCACTACCCGGTTGCTGCGCATTGTTAACTATGAATAAGCTTGCCGTCAGCAAAACTCCCGGGGTGATGTCAGTGGTTCATGAGGACGCACCTGAAATGATATTTGTGGTTCATCACAACCAGCGGATGCGTTCCAATTACCGAACGTGATGCGCAATGGCACCTGGAAATGACAGGGACCGCCTGGCTCACATACTGAAATAGACCAGGAAATTGGTAAGGTAAAGGAAGGAGGCTACATGTAACTGTGACACATGGTGGGGATCTCATGTACTCAGTCACATAAAACAGATGACTGTATAATACTCCCCTGATGATTCCAGAGGAGGAAACCCATTGGAAGTAGTCCTTGGTTTCTCATCTTTTAAAAAGGATTGACAGTGGAACTGTGCACTCTCTCCTATTAACCCCTTCCCGACCCATGACGCCACGTAGGCGTCATGAAAGTCGGTGCCAATCCGACCCATGACGCCTATGTGGCGTCATGGAAAGATCGTGTCCCTGCAGATCGGGTGAAAGGGTTAACTCCCATTTCACCCGATCTGCAGGGACAGGGGGAGTGGTAGTTTAGCCCAGGGGGGGTGGCTTCACCCCCCCGTGGCTACGATCGCTCTGATTGGCTGTTGAAAGTGAAACTGCCAATCAGAGCGATTTGTAATATTTCACCTATTATAACTGGTGAAATATTACAATCCAGCCATGGCCGATGCTGCAATATCATCGGCCATGGCTGGAAACACTAATGTGCCCCCACCCCACCCCACCGATCGCCCCCCCAGCCCTCCGATTTGTCCGATACACTGCTCCGGCTCCCGTCCGTCCTGTGCTCCGCTCCCCCGAGCTCTTGTCCGCTCCCCCCATGCTCCAATCACCCCCCCCATGCTCCAATCACCCCCCCTGCACTCCGATCCACCCCCCGTGCTCCGTTCCACCCCCCCCTGCTCCGTTCAACCTCCCCGTGCTCCGTTCAACCCCCCATGCTCCGTTCCACCCCCCGCGCTCCGATCCACACCCCCATGCTTCGATCCCCCCCCCGTGCTCCCCCCCACCCCATCATACTTACCGATCCTGCCGGGGTCCGTCCGTCTTCTCCCTGGGTGCCGCCATCTTCCAAAATGGCGGGCGCATGCGCAGTGCGCCCGCCGAATCTGCCGGCCGGCAGATTCGTTCCAAAGTGCATTTTGATCACTGAGATATAATCTATCTCAGTGATCAAAATAAACAAAATAATAAATGACCCACCCCCTTTGTCACCCCCATAGGTAGGGACAATAAAACAATAAAGAATTTTTTTTTCCCACTAATGTTAGAATAGGGTTAGGGGTAGGGTTAGGGTTAGGGGTAGGGTTAGGGCTAGGGTTAGGGCTAGGGTTAGGGGTAGGGTTAGGGTTAGGGTTTCGGTATGTGCACACGTATTCTGGTCCTCTGCGGATTTTTCCGCTGCGGATTTGATAAATCCGCAGTGCTAAACCGTTGCGGATTTACCGCGTTTTTTCTGCGCATTGCACTGCGGTTTTACAACTGCGATTTTCTATTGGAGCAGTTGTAAAACCGCTGCGGAATCCGCAGAAAGAAGTGACATGCTGCGTTTCCGTGCAGTTTTTCTGCAGCATGTGTACAGCGATTTTTGTTTCCCATAGGTTTATATTGAACTGTAAACTCATGGGAAACTGCTGCGGATCCGCAGCGTTTTCCGCAGTGTGTGCACATACCTTTAGAATTAGGCTATGTGCACACGGTGCGGATTGGCCGCTGCGGATTCGCAGCAGTGTTCCATCAGGTTTACAGTTCCATGTAAACCTATGGAAAACCAAATCCGCTGTGCCCATGGTGCGGAAAATACCGCGCGGAAACGCTGCGTTGTATTTTCCGCAGCATGTCAATTCTTTGTGCGGATTTCGCAGCGTTTTACACCTGTTCCTCAATAGGAATCCGCAGGTGAAATCCACACAAAAAACACTGGAAATCCGCGGAAAATCTGCAGGTAAAACGCAGTGCCTTTTACCCGCGGATTTTTCAAAAATGATGCTGAAAAATCTCACACGAATCCGCAACGTGGGCACATAGCCTTAGGGTTAGGGTTGGAATTAGGGTTTTGGCTACAGTTGGGATTAGGGTTAGGGGTGTGTTGGGGTTAGTGTTGGAGGTAGAATTGAGGGGCTTCCACTGTTTAGGCACATCAGGGGTCTCCAAACGCAACATGGCGCCACCATTGATTCCAGCCAATCTTGTATTCAAAAAGTCAAATGGTGCTCCCTCACTTCCGAGCACCGATGTGCGCCCAAACAGTGGTTTACCCCCACATATGGGGTACCAGCATACTCAGGATAAACTGTGCAACAATTACTGGGGTCCAAATTCTCCTGTTACCCTTGTGAAAATAAAAAAATGTTTGCTAAAACATCATTTTTGAGGAAAGAAAAATGATTTTTTATTTTCACGGCTCTGCGTTGTAAACGTCTGTGAAGCACTTGGGGGTTCAAATTGCTCACCACATATCTAAATAAGTTCCTTGGGGGGTCTAGTTTCTAAAATGGGGTCACTTGTGTGGGGTTTCTACTGTTTAGGCAACGTGACGCCCGCAGACCATTCCATCAAAGTCTGCATTTCAAAAGTCACTACTTCCTTTCCGAGCCCCGGCATGTGCCCAAACAGTGGTTTACCCCCACACATGGGGTATCAGCGTACTCAGGAGAAACTGGACAACAACTTTTGGGGTCCAATTTCTCCTGTAACCCTTGGGAAAATAAAAAATTCTGGGCTAAATAATTATTTTTGAGGAAAGAAAACGTATTTATTATTTTCACGGCTCTGCATTATAAACTTCTATGAAGCACTTGGGGGTTCAAAGTGCTCACCACACATCTAGATAAGTTCCTTTTGGGGTCTAGTTTCCAAAATGGGGTCACTTGTGGGGGGTTTCTACTGTTTAGCCACATCAGGGGCTCTGCAAACGCAACGTGACGCCCACAGAGCATTCCATCAAAGTCTGCATTTCAAAACGTCACTACTTCACTTCCGAGCCCCGGCATGTGCCCATACAGTGGTTTACCCCCACATATGGGGTATCAGCGTACTCAGGAGAAACTGGAAAACAACTTTTGAGGTCAAATTTCTCCTGTTACCCTTGGGAAAATAAAAAATTGCAGGCTAAAAGATCATTTTTGAGAAAATATTTTTTTTTATTTTCATGGCTCTGCATTATAAACTTCTGTGAAGCACTTGGGGGTTCAAAGTCCTCATCACACATCTAGATTAGTTCCTTTTGGTGTCTAGTTTTCAAAATGGGGTCATTTGTGGGGGATCTCCAATGTTTAGGCACACAGGGGCTCTCCAAACGTGACATGGTGTCCGATAATGATTGGAGCCAATTTTCCATTTAAAAAGCCAAATGGCATGCCTTCCCTTCTGAGCCCTGCCGTGCGCCCAAACAGTGGTTTACCCCCACATTTGGGGTATCAGCGTACTCAGGACAAACTGGACAACAACATTTGGGGTCCAATTTCTCCTATTACCCTTGGCAAAATAGGAAATTCCAGGCTAAAAAATCATTTTTGAGGAAAGAAAAATTATTTTTTATTTTCATGGCTCTGCGTTATAAAATTCTGTGAAGCACCTGGGGGTTTAAAGTGCTCAGTATGCATCTAGATAAGTTCCTTGGGGGGTCTAGTTTCCAAAATGGGGTCACTTGTGGGGGAGCTCCAAAGTTTAGGCACACAGGGGCTCTCCAAACGCGACATGGTGTCCGCTAACGATGGAGATAATTTTTCATTCAAAAAGTCAAATGGCGCTCCTTCCCTTCCGAGCTTTACCATGTGCCCAAACAGTAGTTTACCCCCACATGTGAGGTATTGGTGTACTCAGGAGAAATTGCCCAACAAATTTTAGGATCCATTTTATCCTGTTGCCCATGGAAAAATGAAAAAATTGAGGCTAAAAAATTTTTTTGTGAAAAAAAAGTACTTTTTCATTTTTACGGATCAATTTGTGAAGCACCTGGGGGTTCAAAGTGCTCACTATGCATCTAGATAAGTTCCTTGGGGCGTCTAGTTTCCAAAATGGGGTCACTTGTGGGGTAGCTCCAATTTTTAGGCACGCGGGGGCTCTCCAAACGTGACATGGTGTCCGCTAAAGAGTGGAGCCAATTTTTCATTCAAAAAGTCAAATGGCGCTCCTTCCCTTCCAAGCCCTGCCGTGCGCCCAAGCAGTGGTTTACCCCCACATATCAGGTATCAGCATACTCAGGACAAATTGGACAACAACTTTCGTGGTTCAGTTTCTCCTTTTACCATTGGGAAAATAAAAAATTGTTGCTAAAAGATAATTTTTGTGACTAAAAAGTTAAATGTTCATTTTTTCCTTCCCTGTTGCTTCTGCTGCTGTGAAGTACCTGAAGGGTTAATAAACTTCTTGAATGTGGTTTTGAGTACCTTGAGGGGTGCAGTTTTTAGAATGGTGTCACTTTTGGGTATTTTCAGCCATATAGACCCCTCAAACTGACTTCAAATGTGAGGTGGTCACTAAAAAAAATGGTTTTGTAAATTTCGTTTGAAAATGAGAAATCGCTGGTCAAATTTTAACCCTTATAACTTCCTAGCAAAAAAAAATTTTGTTTCCAAAATTGTGCTGATGTAAAGTATACATGTGGGAAATGTTATTTATTAACTATTTTGTGTCACATAACTCTCTGGTTTAACAGAATAAAAATTCAAAATGTGAAAATTGCGAAATTTTCAAAATTTTCGCCAAATTTCCGTTTTTATCAGAAATAAACGCAGAATTTATTGACCTAAATTTACCACTAACGTGAAGCCCAATATGTCACGAAAAAACAATCTTAGAACCGCTAGGATCCGATGAAGCGTTCCTGAGTTATTACCTCATAAAGGGACACTGGTCAGAATTGCAAAAAACGGCAAGGTCTTTAAGTTCAAAATAGGCTGGGTCATGAAGGGGTTAATGTCAGAGGACCCATTCAAGACACCTGTGAATACCTAAAGGAATTGGGTGAGACCTTTCCTGTGATGATTCTGTAATATAAGGTATACAACCGCATCTGACTGTCATGTGGCTTCATATTGGGCACATCAAGTTTACAAAATTGTAAGCCTATATCTGGTGAAGCATAAAGTACATGCGGTTTTTGTGACCTACTCGTTAACAATCTGGAGTTCGGAGATACCCAGGCTTGTTTTGTGATTTTCTTATAGTGTGTGTATTTGTATATGTTTGTATCGTTGTTTGAAAGATTTTATTACATTATTGAATGCTAAGTTCCCCAACTTTTGCTATAGCTTAAGAATTGGAAATCTTTTATCATTTTTTCTTTAGTTTTCCATGCAGAAAGAAACATTGTTGCTGCTTCCATAGAAAAATAACTGGAGTCGCACACGAAAAGCTAAGAATGTTATTGTCCCCAAAGCAAGCATCAGTGACACTGCCACAGGATACAGTATTCAGATGGCATATACAGGTGTAATGTTAAACTATTACAAGTATGCAAAAAAAAAATTTTTTTTTAAGAAAGATTAAGAAAATAGAAGAACCTGAGTCTTCGTATATTAAAAGATAGCATTTATTGATACCAAAACATGAAAAAATAAAAAAACTCAACACAATTTTAATAAGATGCATAAGATGCAGCACTACAAACAATGTCCAAGTGGACATGTATATATAGCCATATGATGGTAACAAGGAAAGGTCATAAGCCCTTAGCTCGCATATAGTGAGGCAAAAAAAGTAAGGTGATCCGAGTCAAAAGGCTATAAAAGCCGTATATAAACCATACTGAAGCACTGCACCAGAAAAACATATGGAGCATAAAATAAGTGAAGGGCTAATTGCCCATAATAATAGTGTCTTCACTCCAGTCCAGGGGCGACCACTCTCCCCGATGCGTGTTTCGCGAGCGTAACTGTCGCTTCCTCATGCCCCCTTTTTCTTCAGTACAAAAATCAGCACTAATGAGAATTGTTTATAGTGCATTAAGAATGAAAAATAAAATTGTGTTTTAATGAACTGTATCACAGATCAATCAATTCACATTCACAAAAACTCTGTGGGTCATGCTCCCACCTATTACTTGAATATGTGTATAATTTTTCATAGACTTAGACTACCTACCCCATTTTCAATGTTCTTTAGTGCTGCAGTAGTACAACACACTCTGATTGAGGACTTTCTATTCCTATATATAGATTAGATGTGCACCTTGACCTCCTATCAATAGGCTGTAAAAAGTGGCAGATTATATTGAGGTCAATCTGGGTGGTAGCCCAGGGCCCAGTGGTGTGGGGTGCCCTGGCCTACCGCTGAGATTGACCTCAGCCACCATCAGGGCATTAATGACCTGACTGGCATTTGGGGCACCGTGCACGGTGGGCAGAGAGGGCGCTCATTGGGCCCCGTCTCATCTGCTCACTAGTCCCCTACCAGCGCTGCGGCAGTTTAACGTTAGTTTATCGCTAACAGTTAACAGCCGCCAGCCAATCGGAGGCTGGCAGCTGACGTCAGCTCACTGGGGGCAGATTGCTGGACACACTGGGGGCTGAATGCTGGACACGCTGAGGGCTGAATGCTGGACACACTGGGGGCTGAATGCTGGACACACAGGGACTGAATGCTGGACACACTGGGGGCTGAATGCTGGACACACTGGGGGCAGAATGCTTGACACACTGGGGGCAGACTGCTGGACACACTGGGGGCAGACTGCTGGACACACTGGGGGCTGAATGCTGGACACACTGGGGGCTGAATGCTGGACACACTGGGGGCTGAATGCTGGACACACTGGGGGCTGAATGCTGGACACACTGGGGGCAGAATGCTGGACACACTGGGGCCTTAATGCTGGACACACTGGGGCCTTAATGCTGGACACACTGGGGGCTGAATGCTGGACACACTGGTGGCAGAGTGCTGGACACACTGGGGCAGAATGCTGGACACACTGGGGGCAGAATGCTGGACACACTGGGGGCTGAATGCTGGACATACTGGGGGCTGAATGCTGGACATACTGGGGGTTGAAGGCTGGACACACTGGGGGCTGATTGCTGCACACACTGGGGGCAGAATGCTGGACACACTGGGGGCTGAATGCTGGACACACTGGGGGCTGAATGCTGGACACACTGGGGGCAGAATGCTGGACACACTGGGGGCTGAATGCTGGACACACTGGGGGCTGAATGCTGGACACACTGGGGGCTGAATGCTGGACACACTGGGGGCTGAATGCTGGACACACTCGGGGTTGAATGCTGGACATACTGGGGGCTGAATCCTGCACACACTGGGGGCTGAATGCTGGACACACTGGGGGCAGAATGCTGGACACACTGGGGGCAGAATCCTGGACACTCTGGAGGCTGAATGTGGGACACACTGGGGGCAAAATGCTGGACACACTGGGGGCTGAATGCTGGAGACACTGGGGGCTGAATGCTGGAGACATTGAGGGCAGAAATGCTGTACACTCTGGGTGCAGAAATGCTGGAGACACTGGGGGCAGAAATGCTGGAGACACTGGGGGCAGAAATGCTGGAGACACTGAAGGCAGAAATGCTGGAGACACTGGGGGCAGATATGCAGGAGACATGGGGCAGAATGCTGGAGACATAGGGGGCAAAATGGAGATATGGGGCAGAATGAAGATACGGGGCAGGATTGGAGACACTGGGGCAGGATTGGAGACAGATCGTGCAGGATCATGGGGCAGGATTGGATCATGGGGCAGGATGGATACAATGGAGACAGATGGGGCAGGATGGGGAGATTATATGGGGCAGAATGGATACTCATGAGGGCAGGATGGGAAAACATATGGCTGAAGCCAGGAATGAGACACACAGAGGCCAGGATGGGGAATATTATTACCATAGGGACTAATTTAGGGTTATTATTACTGCAGTGATGTACAGTATTTATATTATTTTTTGAGTATACTGTTTTAAACGAGGGGCAGGCCTGTTACTGTGTAGAGTGACACTATGTTGCCTCTTTTTCTTTCTGTGGTGTAATGTAGAAGTTGGGGAAAATTAAGTAATGTGTTCTGCAAGCGAAGCTCGAGATAACTGTGTTATTTCCTTCAGAGATGAGCCCTGGCTGGAAGAAGTGATGGCGGTCTGTGCTGGATGAAAGATGAAGTACTTAACCTAGAGACGTCACTGGTGAGTCAGTGTGTTATCTATACACTGACACTATACACTGTATACTATATTCAGAGCTCCTATGTATAATGTCACCAGTGATCACTGTATAACCTCTACACAGACACTGCATACTAAGTACAGATCTCCTGTGTATAATGGCACTTATGGTGATATTGTTTTTTTTTATTACTGATCAGTATTGCAGTATTAGGTCATTATGTGGTGGTAATATGTGATCTGGACATGGTGTTGTGGTATTTGTTCCTTGTATGTGCTATTTGGTCACTTTGTGGTGGTAATATGTGGTCTGGTCATGATGTTGTATTTGTTCCTTATATGTGATATTATTGGTCATTTTAAAAATTGAAAAATAAATAAAAATATGCCTAAATTGTATTGCATATTTTAACAAATATTTAATAGGTTACAATAGAGTAGGGCCCGGCCAAAAGTGTCTACCGTGTTATGGTGGCGGCTTGAAAAATCTTTTGGCCAAAACAAAAGCTGCCGGTTATATGTGTGATCTAGTGATGGGAACTGTTAATGTGTGATAGGTGAGTAGTGGAGTTTCACTCAGCAACTATTTTTCTGGAATAATCTGGTTCAGGTAAATGATGACACCGTCGCATGACCCCGTCACATGACCCCATCACATTAATGGGGGCCCACAGGGTCTGAACAGCCCGGGGCCCTGGCTACCCTTAATCCACCCTGGCTGTAAATCATAAAATTGCCCCTGCATTTCCTGCCGGCATCATTTATAGTGCCTGTGATACTCCTCCCAACTGATTGCTGCACTAGACCATGTGCTGTAAAAGCTGCAAGGCATTAATGTAAGGTCAGCCAGGTGTCATGTAAGCCCATTTTCTCTTCAGCAATGTGTGGAATGATGCGAGGCATTTATTTAGAGATACTCACTAATTGAAAGGTAAATTGTTTGAATTCCCCAGTACTTGAGAATTTCAGGAAACTTTACTGAAAGTCTATTTACAGCATTTTAATTTGATCATCTCTAATAGTACTACTGGCCGAAAATTTGAGCCTAACCTTCATGTGTTGGTCTGTTTTCTTACATCTTATAATTTATTGAAAGTTTCTCAATATTCTATCTTTCACTGAGTGTTTCCTGATGTCCTGTAACAAACTGGTACAAGGGTAAACCACTAGCTAGAGATAAGGACCCCAATACTGTTGTCATCCTTTCAGCATTAAGTTTTCATTACTGAGTTTTTGTTCACATCCCATAGGCTCCCTATAGTCGTTGAGTCTGTTTATCAAAACTAGCTTTTTTTCCTCTGCTCTTACTATTTCCTTGTTCTGTAGTGGTGCAATGTGGGAAGGAGGACATCCACCTTGATATCCACTTTGTGATAGCATTGCTGGTAAGAAGGACTATATTGCACCTGTTTGCAACTACCACTTACCTAAGGCTATCACTCCTGCATTAGTCAGCTGCATGTATGAGGCTGGATAGCAAGCTGGTTTCACACATTTTCTACAGTAGATCAGTTTAGCTGCTTGTCAGACTACGTAAACACCTCAGGGTATCGTGTAGCGAGCACAGAACAACCAGTCATTCAACCAGCCACAGACCAACTTGGAAACTCTATCTGATTGGACAATAGTTCTGCCACAGCTTTCAACAAAAATAAATTACTTATACAGTTTCAGCCAAGATAAAGTCTTAAACCTCAAAAATCGACTTCAAGCTACAGATCTAGTCCAGCTTCAGTTTTTGTTCAGCACTATAGTTCAGCTTGAGGCTACTGACCTAGTGTAGCTCTATAAAACAGTGGTTGTCCAATTACAGTAAACTGTAGACTACAGTTCTAACCATGCTGCAGCCAATTATATGCTTTATCCTACCATGTCAGAAACTCTCTTTTTGTCATGTCCAGCTTTTCTAAAATATGGAATAAGTGACGAACAAGATCATTCACATTATACAGTGCATTGCGAAAGTGTTCGGCCCCCTGGAACTTTTCAACCTTTTCCCACATATCATGCTTCAAACATTAAGATAACAAATGTAAATTTTTGGTGAAGAATCAACAACAAGTGGAACACAATTGTGAAGTTGAATGAAATTTATTGGTTATTTCAAATTTTTGTGGAAATTCAAAAACTGAAAAGTGGGGCGTGCAATATTATTCGGTCCCTTTAACTTAATACTTTGTTGTGCCACTTTTGCTACGATTACAGCTGCAAGTCGCTTGAGGTATGTCACTATTAGTTTTGTACATCAAGACTGAAATTCTTGCCCATTCTTCCTTGGCAAACAGCTCGAGCTCAGTGAGGTTTGATAAAGATCATTTGTGAATAGCAGTTTTCAGCTCTTTCCACAGATTCTCGATTGAATTGAGGTCTGGACTTTGACTTGGCCATTCTAACGCCTGGATACGTTTATTTGTGAACCATTCCATTGTAGATTTTGCTTTATGTTTGGTATCATTGTCTTGTTGGAACACAAATCTCCATCCCAGTCTCAGAGTCTCAGGTCTTTTGCAGACTCCAACAGTTTTCTTCAAGAATAGTCCTGTATTTGGCTCCATCCATCTTCCCATCAATTTTAACCATCTTCCCTGTCCCTGCTGAAGAAAAGCAGGCCCAAACCATGATGCTGCCACCACCATGTTTGACAGTGGGGATGGTGTGTTCAGGGTGATGAGCTGTGTTGCCTTTATACCAAACATATCGCTTGGCATTGTTGCCAAAAAGTTTGATTTTGGTTTCATCTGACCAGAGCACCTTCTTCTACATGTTTGGTGTGTCTCCCAGGTGGCTTGTTGCAAACTTTAAATGACACTTTTTATGGATATCTTTGAGAAATGGCTTTCTTCTTGCCACTCTTCCATAATGGCCAGATTTGTGCAGAATTCAAAAGGAAAATAAACTCCAAGAAAATGTGGCACTAAGCACCTTAGGATCTTTTGAATGCATCCACTTCCAGTGAAAAATGTTAATAAAAATTCATTTATTTTCTCAAGACAAAAAAAGGAAACAAAATAAATAAATTAATTATATTTTTAAAATATTTTTAAAATACAGTACAACGCGTTTCGAATGCTATTTTTACAGTGCAGCCTTCATCAGGTAGCTACCTGATGAAGGCTGCACTGTAAAAATAGTAGCCGAAAGGCATTGTACTGTATTTTAAAAATCTTTTAAAAATATAATTAATTTATTTATCTTTCCTTTTTTTGTTTTGAGAAAATAAATTAATTTTTATTAACATTTTTCACTGAAAGAGAAGGAAGCAAAAAACCCCTCTCGTGTCTCCCTTTTCCCCCTCTCGTGTCTCCCCTTTTCCTCATAGATTGTAAGCTTGCGAGCAGGGCCCTCATTCCTCTTGGTATCTATTTTGAACTGTGATTTCTGTTATGCTGTAATGTCTATTGTCTGTACAATCGAAATATAGAAAGGACAGCGCCACACCAGGAAGTGACAGACAGTAACTTTCTTTATTCTGCCTCCTGCGGTGACGTTTCGGTCCGTGGACCTTTTTCAATTGTATTGTCTGTACAAGTCCCCTCTATAAATTGTAAAGCGCTGCGGAATGTGTTGGCGCTATATAAATAAAATTATTATTATTATTATTATTATTATTATAAGGTGTTTAGCTCCACATTTGCTTGGAGTTTGTTTTCCCTTTGAATTCACCACCTATGTGGATCTGAAGCAGGATCAACACATAGTTCTCCAAAGTGAGCTGCACACCTTATTGGATTATACAACATACGGAGAAGAGTTTATAATAAGGAGGACATAGAGTCAAAAAGTACCAAAAAATATACAAAATTGTATTAAAAATACATAGCTATATAATAGATATTAATTACATGGGTCACATGTGAACAAACAAGTGAATGAATCCATAGGTGTAATACATGACCGAGGAGAGACTGGGAAAGAGGAAGTCAGGCACCTATAATAAGCCTGCTATTGTTAGCCTAGTAACAGTGTGTGTAACCAATACTACATAGCATTAATGCAAATGAATAAAGGCAATAATTACCCATATATATGTCCAGTCCCATGAGAGCCTCCGCCGCAAATCCCAATTTCGCGTGCAAATAATCTTACTTCCTCAGGGTGCGTGAATGTGTACGACTGATTGTTGTCCTATTAACAGACTGTCCCACCCCAGCTGTAGATCTCCGCAGTTCATCCAGAGTGATCATGGGCCTCTTGGCTGCATCTATGATAAGTCTTCTCCTTGTTTGAGATGATAGTTTAGAGGGACGGCCGGATCTTGGTAGATTTGCAGTGGTGTGATACTCCTTCCATTTCATTATGATCGCTTGCACAGTGCTCCTTGGGATGTTTAACGTTTTGGAAATCATTTTGTATCCAAATCCGGCTTTATACTTCTCCCCAACAGAATCACGGGCCTGCCTGTTGTGTTCCTTGGTCTTCTTGATTCTCTCTGTGCTTCAAACAGAACCCTGAGACTATCACAGAGCAGGTGCATTTATACGGAGACTTGATTACACACAGGTGGATAATATTTATCATCATTAGGCATTTAGGACAACATTGGATCATTCAGAGATCCACAATGAACTTCTGGAGTGAGTTTGCTGCACTGACAGTAAAGTGGCTGAATAATATTGCACGCCCTACTTTCAGTTTTTCAATTTCCACAAAAATGTAAAATAACCAGTAAATTTCGTTCAACCTTACAATTGTGTTCCACTTGTTGTTGATTCTTCACCAAAAATGTACATTTGGTATCTTTATGTTTGAAGCATGATATGTGGGAAAAGGTTGAAAAGTTCCAGGGGGCCGAATACTTCCGCAAGGCGCTGTATATAGGGTTGACTGGTTGTCATATGTTTGTCACTTAGGTGCAATACGACATGTAGAGTAGAAATGGTTTTTTGTATAAAAGAGGTCCAATTGTAGGACTATTTCTCTAATACAGGGACATTTTTGCAATCTATTATGCTCGAAAATGCTGTGATTTTGACCATAGCATTACATGAAATAATGTCCATTAATGCAATTTTGAAAAATATAAATTGACTCTAACAATGAGTCCATTTTTCTTTCTGTATCTTTGTCAGTACATTTTAAAATTAACCTTGGACTTGTGTTCTTTCTATTCTGGTTTGGATATAATACTTAACGAAATTTCTGATCCCTTATTAAATTCCTAATATAAAGTCAGTAATGTGTTCTTTTGCCTTTTCAATTGTAATATATTGGAGACCCTTCATTAACATTCTGACATGACAAATTACCCAAATCTGCTTGTTTCTTGCGATTGCTGTACAGTATTGTTCATGATTCATTATTGATTTATTACAATATTGCTTAATGATGCTTACTTCATCACACAGAATTTCTTCTACCCACTGTTTGTATCAGCATGACATTTTAAAGGATTAATAATGTCTTCTCTTCATACAGGCTATTGTACAGCAAATATGCTTCTTTTGTAAGTTCTTTCAATTGCATGCAAAAAGGCGAACTAATCAGGAATTGTATTAGCTATGAACACAATTACTGCATGTTTCAGGTGACAGTAAGATGTGATTTTTCATGCAGCCTACAAAGACATTTCTATGATATGCAATTATGGTGATTGTTGGTGTTTTAAGGTACAATAAAACTGTCCTCAACTTAAAGCATACTTTTAAGTTACATAGAATATATGAATTTCACATAGTCTACTTAAAAGGAAATACGAATTGTGCCGATCAAGTACTATGTACTGCATTTCATCTTTTAAATGGGAGATTTGCTTCAATAAGTTGATAGTAGAAAAGCCAGATTACTTCCACTGGATCAAAAAGTACAATTTTTTGCAGTGATATGAAAGGCATAACAACCACATGTAAACCACATGACTTGCATGGCTTCAGGCCTCACTTGTTTTTAAAGGGTTTATCAAGTATATATTTTTTTTACTATAGGATTAAAAATTAACAGGCGGGTAGTTGCTAACAGAGGCATCTACCTGCCTGTTCTATCCGAAGTTGGCTCATAGCAGTCACCGGGTGTTATTGCTGACATCATGCTTATTGACGGCTGGTTCCCCACACTAGGGCAGCGGGGAGCCTTCTGTCAATCAGCATGACGTCTGCAGTGACGCCTCGTCAGCAGAGCAGAGCGGATGTGAAACGGGGGAAATCCCACCAAAATATTGAGGGGACTCCTACACCTCTATTGTGGTCTGATATTAATCATTATTGGCAGCTTTGACTAGCACCAATTAATATACAACTTAGTGATGCATTAGCATTATCTATTCCTAATACTATATACTGTTTAAACAATAACTAACTGACACAAAACCATAAATCAATAAAGAATATTTATTACACTCCAAAAGTCTGCAGTTATTATTCTACTGACTTTACTTACATATATTGTGAGATTACTACTCACTTGGGTGTCTCGTGAGGCTACACAGGAACTATTTCCATTTAAATGTCCATGCTGTTTTATTGGTGCTTCATAAACCAGCCACAAACAAAGTAAAATCAAAAGGCCTTTCCATGTATGCAAAACAAAGAAAACAATTCTTGACAAAGTCTCTTTAGAGCCAGTCCTGGTCACACAGTCTGGATAGCATCCAGTATACCTGCTCAGTCTAGAGATAACACATAGGAGGCCTTCTTCCTCCATACCATACACACGGACAATGTGTCAAACAACAGACTCTATTTTAACATCCGAGGGCAGCCAAACCCACCTATCTCTTAGACTGCCCATAAAACCAGGCACAGATGCCCCATACACACATCTTAGTACTATGTGCACTAGAGACATGCTCCAGGTTTACATCACAGATGTAACTAAGCTGGAGACTAAAATATATATAAATATATACTAATATAAAATGCAGTACCACACATTCAAACCCACAATTGCTTAATAATATACCACCTACATTACGGAAACATGCACACAATATCAGCCTGCCCACCTAACAATACTAACTGTCCCTATATATTCAGATATATCTAAATATCCAACAAAGGGTTAAAGATAGTCTTCCATACCCACTGGCTAAGGTTCATCCACCCCATCCTGGTTAAACTTGTTCTCCAGCAATTGACTAGACATTCGTTTGTTTCAAAACAAATTGAGACAGCACACTGTGATTGTGCCTGCTAATGAAGGAGGAGGCTTGTGATATATATATATATATATATATATATATATATATATATATATATATATATATATACATATACATATATATATATATATATACATATACATATATATATACATATATATATATACACATAAATACCGTTCAAAAGTTTAGGGTCACCCAGAAAATGTTGTGTTTTCCTTGAAAGCTCATACTTTTATTAATCAAATAAGTTGCCAAATGAATTGAAAATCTACTCCAGACATTGGCAAGGTTCGAAAAAAAGATTTTTATTTGAAAAAATGTTTTCCTTCAAACTTTGCTTTCGTCAAAGAATGCTCCCTTTGCAGCAATTATGGCACTGCAGACCGTTGGCACTCTAACAGTTAATTTGCTGAGGTAATCAGGAGAAATTTCTCCCCATGCATCCAGAAGACCCTCCCACAAGTTGGTTTGGTTTGATATGCACTTTTTGTGTACCATACGGTCAAGCTGCTCCCACAACAGCTCAATGGGGTTTAGATCTGGTGACTGCACTGGCCACTGCATTACAGATAGAATACCAGCTGCCTGCTTCTTCCCTAAATAAAGTAGTTCTTGCATAATTTGGAGGTGTGCTTTGGGTCATTGTCCTGTTGAAGGATGAAATTGGCTCCAATCAAGCACTGTCCACAGGGTATGGCATGATGTTGCAAAATGAAGTGATAACCTTCCTTATTCAAAATCCCTTTTACCTTGTACAAATCTCACTTTACCAGCACCAAAGCAATCCCAGACCATCATATTACCTCCACCATGCTTGACAGATGGAGTCAGGCACTCTTTCAGCATCTTTTCAGTTGTTCTACATCTCACAAAGGTTCTTCTGTGTGATCCAGATACCTCAAACTTGGATTCGTCTGTCCATAACACCTTTTTCCAATCTTCCTATGTCCAATGTCTGTGTTCTTTTGCCCATATTAATATTTTCCTTTTAATAGCCAGTCTCAGATATGGCTTTTCTTTGCCACTCTGCCCTGAAGGCTAGCACCCCGGAGTCGCCTCTTTACTGTGGACGTTGACAGTGGCTTTTTATGTGTACTATTTCATGAAGCTGCCAGTTGACGACCTGTGAGGCATCGATTTCTCAAACTACAGACTCTAATGTACTTGTCTTTTTGCTCAGTTGTGCAGCTGGGCCTCCCACTTCTCTTTATACTCTGGTTAGAGCCTGTTTGTGCTCTCCTCTGAAGGGAGTAGAACACACCATTGTAGGAAATCTTCAGTTTCTTGGCAATAGCCTTCATTTCTAAGAACAAGAATAGACTGTCGAGTTTCACATGAAAGTTCTTTTTTCTAGCCATTTTGAGAGTTTAATGGAAGCAACAAATGAAATGCTCCAGATTCTCAACTAGCTCAAAGTAAGGTAAGGTTTATAGGATCTCTAATCAGCCAAACTGTTTTCAGCTGTGCTAACATACTTGCACAAGGGTTTTCAAGGGTATTCTAACCATCCATTAGCCTTCTTACACAGTTAGTAAACACAAAGTACCATAAGAACACTGGAACGATGGTTGTTGGAAATGGGCCTCTATACACCTATGAAGATATTGCATTACAAACCAGACGTTTGCAGCAAAAATAGTCATTTACCACATTAACAATGTATCGAGTGTATTTCTGAATCATTTAATAGCTTCATTGGAAAAAACTGTGCTTTTCTTTAAAAATTAGGAAATTTCTAAGTGACCCTAAACTTTTGAACGGCAGTGTGTATATATATATATATATATATATATATATATATATATATATATATATATATATATATATATATATATATATATATATTGGTCTGTACTGTATATATATATATATATATATATATATATATATATATATATATATATATATATATATATATACAGTTATATGAAAACGTTTGGGCACGCCTATTAATCTTCATTCAGCTTAATGTTTTATAAAAATTGTTTTTTTTTTGCAACAGCTATTTCAGTTTCATATATCTAATAACTGTTGGACACAGTAATGTTTCTGCCTTGAAATGACGTTTATTGTACTAACAGAAAATGTGCAATCTGCATTCAAACAAAATTTGACAGGTGCATAAGTATGGGCATTTTCTTGTTTTAAATACTCCTACCTACTTTTTACTGACTTACTAAAGCACTTTTTTTTGGTTTTCTAACCTCATTGAGCTTTGAACTTCATAGCCAGGTGTATGCAATCATGAGAAAAAAAAACAATTTTTATAAAACATTAAGCTTAAGATTAATAGGGGTGCCCAAACTTTTTCATATAACTGTATATATATATATATATATATATATATATATATATATATATATATACAGTGGGGCAAAAAAGTATTTAGTCAGTCAGCAATAGTGCAAGTTCCACCACTTAAAAAGATGAGAGGCGTCTGTAATTTACATCATAGGTAGACCTCAACTATGGGAGACAAACTGAGAAAAAAAAAATCCAGAAAATCACATTGTCTGTTTTTTAAACAATTTATTTGCATATTATGGTGGAAAATAAGTATTTGGTCAGAAACAAACAATCAAGATTTCTGGCTCTCACAGACCTGTAACTTCTTCTTTAAGAGTCTCCTCTTTCCTCCACTCATTACCTGTAGTAATGGCACCTGTTTAAACTTGTTATCAGTATAAAAAGACACCTGTGCACACCCTCAAACAGTCTGACTCCAAACTCCACTATGGTGAAGACCAAAGAGCTGTCAAAGGACACCAGAAACAAAATTGTAGCCCTGCACCAGGCTGGGAAGACTGAATCTGCAATAGCCAACCAGCTTGGAGTGAAGAAATCAACAGTGGGAGCAATAATTAGAAAATGGAAGACATACAAGACCACTGATAATCTCCCTCGATCTGGGGCTCCACGCAAAATCCCACCCCGTGAGGTCAGAATGATCACAAGAACGGTGAGCAAAAATCCCAGAACCACGCGGGGGGACCTAGTGAATGAACTGCAGAGAGCTGGGACCAATGTAACAAGGCCTACCATAAGTAACACACTACGCCACCATGGACTCAGATCCTGCAGTGCCAGACGTGTCCCACTGCTTAAGCCAGTACATGTCCGGGCCCGTCTGAAGTTTGCTAGAGAGCATTTGGATGATCCAGAGGAGTTTTGGGAGAATGTCCTATGGTCTGATGAATCCAAACTGGAACTGTTTGGTAGAAACACAACTTGTCGTGTTTGGAGGAAAAAGAATACTGAGTTGCATCCATCAAACACCATACCTACTGTAAAGCATGGTGGTGGAAACATCATGCTTTGGGGCTGTTTCTCTGCAAAGGGGCCAGGACGACTGATCCGGGTACATGAAAGAATGAATGGGGCCATGTATCGTGAGATTTTGAGTGCAAACCTCCTTCCATCAGCAAGGGCATTGAAGATGAAACGTGGCTGGGTCTTTCAACATGACAATGATCCAAAGCACACCGCCAGGGCAACGAAGGAGTGGCTTCGTAAGAAGCATTTCAAGGTCCTGGAGTGGCCTAGCCAGTCTCCAGATCTCAACCCTATAGAAAACCTTTGGAGGGAGTTGAAAGTCCGTGTTGCCAAGCGAAAAGCCAAAAACATCACTGCTCTAGAGGAGATCTGCATGGAGGAATGGGCCAACATACCAACAACAGTGTGTGGCAACCTTGTGAAGACTTACAGAAAATGTTTGACCTCTGTCATTGCCAACAAAGGATATATTACAAAGTATTAAGATGAAATTTTGTTTCTGACCAAATACTTATTTTCCACCATGATATGCAAATAAATTGTTAAAAAAACAGACAATGTGATTTTCTGGATTTTTTTTCTCAGTTTGTCTCCCATAGTTGAGGTCTACCTATGATGTAAATTACAGACGCCTCTCATCTTTTTAAGTGGTGGAACTTGCACTATTGCTGACCGACTAAATACTTTTTTGCCCCACTTATATATATATATACTGCTCAAAAAAATAAAGGGAACTCTTAAAACTTCTGTGAAATCAAACTGTCCAATTAGGAAGCAACACTGTTTGACAATCAATTTCACATGCTGTTGTGCAAATGGAATAGACGACAGATGGAAATTATTGGCAATTATTAAGACACACTCAATAAAGGAGTAGTTCTGCAGGTGGGGACAACAGAGCACATCTCAGCACCAATGGTTTCTGGCTGATGTTGTTGTCACTTTTGAATGTTGGTTGTGCTTTCACACTTGTGGTAGCTTGAGACAGACTCTACAACCCACACAAGTGGCTCAGGTAGGGCAGCTCATCCAGGATGGCGCTTCAATGCGAGGTGTGGAAAGAAGGTTTGCTGTGTCTGTAAGCGTAGTGTTCAATGGATGGAGGTGCTACCAGGAGACAGGTCAGTACACTAGGAGACATGGAGGGGGCCGTAGAAGGGCAACAACCCAGCAGCAGGACCGTTACCTCATCCTTTGTGTGAGGAGGAATAGTAGAAGCACTGCCAGAGCCCTGCATAATGACCTCCAGCAGGCCAGAAATATGCATGGGTCTGCACAAACAATTAGAAACGACTCCATGAGGATGGTCTGAGTGCCCAACGTCCACAGATGGGGTTGTGCTCACAGCCCAACACCATGCAGGACGCTTGGCATTTGCCACAGAACACCAGGATTGGCAAATTCACCACTGAGGCCCTGTGCTCTTCATAGATGAAAGCAGGTTCACACTGAGTACATGTGACAGACGTGAAAGAGTCTGGAGACACTGTGGAGAGCAATCTGCTGCCTGCAACTTCCTTCAGCATGATCGGTTTGACAGTGGGTCAGTAATGGTGTGGAGTGGCATTTCTTTGGAGGGCCACAAAGCCCTCCATGTGCTCGCCAGAGGTAGCCTGACTTCCATTTGGTACCGAGAAAAGATCCTCAGACCCCTTGTGAGATCATATGCTTGTGCGGTTGGTCCTGGGTTCCTCCTAATGCAGGACAATTCCAGACCTCATGTGGTTGGAGTATGTCAGCAGTTCCTGCAAGATGAAGGCATTGATGCTATGGACTGGCCCGCCCTTTCCCCATACCTGAATTTGATTGAACACATTTGGGACATCATGCCTTGCACCATGCACCAACGTCACATTGCACCACAGACTGTCCAGGAGTTGGCGGATGCTTTAGTCCAGGTCTGGGAGGAGATCACTTAGGAGACCATCCGCCACCTCATCAGAAGCATGCCCAGGCATTGTAGGGAGGTCATCCAGGCACATGGAGGCCACACACACTACTGAGCATCATTTCCTTGTCTTGAGGCATTTCCACTGAAGTTGGATCAACCTGTAACTTCATTTTCCTCTTTGATTTTGAGCTTCATTCCAAACCTCCAGACCTCCATACGATATTAGTTGTGATTTACACTGATCAGTTTTAGGTTTTATTGTTCTCAACATATTCCACTATATAATGAATAAAGATTTGCAACTGGAATATTTCATTCAGTGATATCTAGGATGTGGGATTTTAGTGTTCCCTTAATTTTTTTTGAGCAGTATATATATATATATATATATATATATTGGGGGGGCACTTCACTCAACAGGATGAGAAGCCAGTACTTTGTCAACTTGATGTCGGTGGAACCTGCTGAATTGCCAGCAGTGGTTTATGACTGCTTAGTGCAGGTAGAGATTGTTGCCCTGCACAACATTCAGGTAGTTAACAACCTGCTGTGTTTTAGTTCTTAGGTCAATGGTGAAAAAACTAAATAGTCTTGGATAACCCCTTTAGAGAGGCATGCCAGGAAATTCTTTTGAGCACATATTCATCAAAACTTTCATGCCAGAACACTGGCATAAAATGTTTGAAAAGTGGCAAAATTTTGGCAAAATTTTGAGGCTTTGATGTTTTCACATCAGTTTCTCCCTGTCTGACTCTAGTATGCACCCAGCAAACACAGTCTTAATTAATAAGGCACATAATATTTACTTACTTGCTTTATAATTTGTTTTATCAAAGCTCAGTTATATGATTTTTCTGTCTTTATGATAAACAGTTGAGTCACGTGATCCCAAGATGATAGCCAGTCCAGTTTATGTTCTGCCCGTGAACTAAAGGATCACATTATCAGCTATTGAAGTCACAAGGGTGTCATGTCCCCCTAGAGGACCAGGAGTTAGACAGTCACATCGGGTAATGAATCACAGGTCTTCTTTAGAGATGGTGTGATTTGTGTCCCATCTTAAGTGGATTTAGTTTTCTCTGGCATCCTGTCAGGCATTTTCTTCTTTGAAGAAATGCTTTTCCAGTGCTCCTGTACTCATTCAGCTCAATGTTTTCCAGCTATTTATTGTTGAGGTTGATGCTTCTGAGGTGGAGGATGGGGCTGTGTTGTTTTAAGGGTCATCCCTAGTAAGTTTCATCCATGCTCTTTTTCTCTAAAAAATAATTGTCTGCTGAAAGGAACTGTTATGATTAGGCAACTCAGTACCACAGTGAACATAGAGGTCAGAGCACATACAGTGATCTGACAATAATCCAAAAACATAGAACGAGCTCTGAGATGTGGGAACTCTGTTGACCGCAATCCCTAATCCTATCCAACAACACTAGAGGCAGCCGTGGATTGCGCCTAACGCTACCTATGCAACTCGGCACAGCCTGAGAAACTAGCTAGCCTGAAGATAGAAAATAAGCCTACCTTGCCTCAGAGAAATACCCCAAAGGAAAAGGCAGCCCCCCACATATAATGACTGTGAGTAAGATGAAAAGACAAACGTAGAGATGAAATAGATTTAGCAAAGTGAGGCCCGACTTTCTGAACAGAGCGAGGATAGGAAAGGTAACTTTGCGGTCAACACAAAACCCTAAAAACCACGCAAAGGGGGCAAAAAGACCCTCCGTACCGAACTAACGGCACGGAGGTACACCCTCTGCGTCCCAGAGCTTCCAGCAAACAAATAGATAAGCTGGACAGAAGAAAAGCAAACAAAATAGCAAAGGAAAACTTAGCTATGCAGAGCAGCAGGCCACAGGAACGATCCAGGAGGAAAACAAGTCCAATACTGGAACATTGACAGGAAGCCAGGATCAAAGCACTAGGTGGAGTTAAGTAGAGCAGCACCTAACGACCTCACCACATCACCTGAGGGAGGAAACTCAGAAGCCGCAGTACCACTTCCCTCCACCAACGGAAGCTTACAGAGAGAATCAGCCGAAGTACCACTTGTGACCACAGGAGGGAGCTCTGCCACAGAATTCACAACAGTACCCCCCCTTGAGGAGGGGTCACCGAACCCTCACCAGAGCCCCCAGGCCGACCAGGATGAGCCACATGAAAGGCACGAACAAGATCGGGAGCATGGACATCAGAGGCAAAGACCCAGGAAATATTTTCCTGAGCATAACCCTTCCACTTAACCAGATACTGGAGTTTCCGTCTTGAAACACGAGAATCCAAAATCTTCTCCACAATATACTCCAACTCCCCCTCCACCAAAACCGGGGCAGGAGGGTCAACAGAAGGAACCATAGGTGCCACGTATCTCCGCAACAATGACCTATGGAATACGTTATGTATGGAAAAAGAATCTGGAAGGGTCAGACGAAAAGACACAGGATTAAGAACCTCAGAAATCCAATATGGACCAATGAAACTAGGTTTAAATTTAGGAGAGGAAACCTTCATAGGAATATGACGAGAAGATAACCAAACCAGATCCCCAACACGAAGTCGGGGACCCACACAGCGTCTGCGATTAGCAAAACGTTGAGCCTTCTCCTGGGACAAGATCAAATTGTCCACTACCTGAGTCCAAATCTGCTGCAACCTGTCCACCACAGTATCCACACCAGGACAGTCCGAAGACTCAACCTGTCCTGACGAGAAACGAGGATGGAACCCAGAGTTGCAGAGAAATGGCGAAACCAAGGTAGCCGAGCTAGCCCGATTATTAAGGGCGAACTCAGCCAAAGGCAAAAAGGACACCCAGTCATCCTGATCAGCAGAAACAAAACATCTCAGATATGTTTCCAAGGTCTGATTGGTTCGTTCGGTCTGGCCATTAGTCTGAGGATGGAAAGCCGAGGAAAAAGACAAGTCAATGCCCATCCTACCACAAAAGGCTCGCCAAAACCTCTAAACAAACTGGGAACCTCTGTCAGAAACGATATTCTCTGGAATGCCATGTAAACGAACCACATGCTGGAAGAACAATGGCACCAAATCAGAGGAGGAAGGCAATTTAGACAAGGGTACCAAATGGACAATCTTAGAAAAGCGATCACAGACCACCCAAATGACTGACATCTTTTGAGAAACGGGAAGATCTGAAATAAAATCCATAGAGATATGTGTCCAAGGCCTCTTCGGGACTGGCAAGGGCAAAAGCAACCCACTGGCACGAGAACAGCAGGGCTTAGCCCGAGCACAAATCCCACAGGACTGCACAAAAGTACGCACATCCCGCGACAGAGATGGCCACCAAAAGGATCTAGCCACTAACTCTCTGGTACCAAAGATTCCAGGATGACCAGCCAAGACCGAACAATGAACCTCAGAGATAACTTTATTCGTCCACCTATCAGGGACAAACAGTTTCTCCGCTGGACAACGATCAGGTTTATTAGCCTGAAATTTTTGCAGCACTCGCCGCAAATCAGGGGAGATGGCAGACACAATTACTCCCTCTCTGAGAATACCCGCCGGCTCAGATACACCCGGAGATTCGGGCACAAAACTCCTAGACAGAGCATCCGCCTTCACATTTTTAGAGCCCGGAAGGTATGAAATCACAAAGTCAAAATGGGCAAAAAACAACGACCAACGAGCTTGTCTAGGATTCAACCGCTTGGCGGACTCGAGATAAGCCAAGTTCTTATGATCAGTCAAGACCACCACGCGATGCTTAGCTCCTTCAAGCCAATGACGCCGCTCCTCGAATGCCCACTTCATGGCCAGCAACTCTCGGTTGCCCACATCATAATTTCGCTCAACAGGCGAAAACTTCCTGGAAAAGAAGGCGCACGGTTTCATCACTGAGCAATCAGAACCTCTCTGCGACAAAACAGCCCCTGCTCCAATCTCAGAAGCATCAACCTCGACCTGGAACGGAAGCGAAACATCTGGTTGACACAACACAGGGGCAGAAGAAAAACGACGCTTCAACTCTTGAAAAGCTTCCACAGCAGCAGAAGACCAATTGACCACATCAGCACCCTTCTTGGTCAAATCGGTCAATGGTTTAGCAATACTAGAAAAATTGCAGATGAAGCGACGATAAAAATTAGCAAAGCCCAGGAACTTTTGCAGACTTTTCAGAGATGTCGGCTGAGTCCAATCATGGATGGCTTGGACCTTAACAGGATCCATGTCGATAGTAGAAGGGGAAAAGATGAACCCCAAAAATGAAACCTTCTGCACACCAAAGAGACACTTTGATCCCTTCACAAACAAAGAATTAGCACGCAGGACCTGAAAAACCATTCTGTCCTGCTTCACATGAGACTCCCAATCATCCGAGAAGATCAAAATGTCATCCAAGTACACAATGAGGAATTTATCCAGGTACTCTCGGAAGATGTCATGCATAAAGGACTGAAACACTGATGGAGCATTGGCAAGTCCGAATGGCATTACTAGATACTCAAAATGACCCTCGGGCGTATTAAATGCAGTTTTCCATTCATCGCCTCGCTTAATTCGCACCAGATTATACGTACCACGAAGATCTATCTTGGTGAACCAACTAGCCCCCTTAATCCGAGCAAACAAATCAGATAACAACGGCAAGGGGTACTGAAATTTAACCGTGATCTTATTTAGAAGGCGGTAATCTATACAAGGTCTCAGCGAACCATCCTTCTTGGCTACAAAAAAGAACCCTGCTCCTAATGGCGACGATGACGGGCGAATATGCCCCTTCTCCAGGGACTCCTTCACATAACTGCGCATAGCGGCGTGCTCAGGCACAGATAAATTAAACAATCGGCCTTTTGGGAACTTACTACCAGAAATCAAATTGATAGCACAATCACAATCCCTATGCGGAGGTAGGGCATCGGACTTGGGCTCATCAAATGCATCCCGGTAATCAGACAAGAACTCTGGAACCTCAGAAGGGGTGGATGACGAAATTGACAGAAATGGAACATCACCATGTACCCCCTGACAACCCCAGCTGGACACCGATATGGATTTCCAATCTAATACTGGATTATGGACTTGTAGCCATGGCAACCCCAACACGACCACATCATGCAGATTATGCAACACCAGAAAGCGAATAACCTCCTGATGTGCAGGAGCCATGCACATGGTCAGCTGGGTCCAGTACTGAGGCTTATTCTTGGCCAAAGGCGTAGCATCAATTCCTCTCAATGGAATAGGACACTGCAAGGGCTCCAAGAAAAACCCACAATGCTTAGCATACGCCAAGTCCATCAAATTCAGGGCAGCGCCTGAATCCACAAATGCCATGACAGAATACGATGACAAAGAGCAGATCAAGGTAATGGACAGAAGAAATTTTGACTGTACTGTACCAATGGTGGCAGACCTAGCGAACCGCTTAGTGCGCTTAGGACAATCAGAGATAGCATGAGTGGAATCACCACAGTAGAAACACAGCCCATTCAGACGTCTGTGTTCTTGCCGTTCAACTCTGGTCAAAGTCCTATCGCACTGCATAGGCTCAGGTTTAAGCTCAGGTAATACCGCCAAATGGTGCACAGATTTACGCTCACGCAAGCGTCGACCAATCTGAATGGCCAAAGACATAGACTCATTCAAACCAGCAGGCATAGGAAATCCCACCATGACATCCTTAAGGGCTTCAGAGAGACCCTTTCTGAACATAGCTGCCAGCGCAGATTCATTCCATTGAGTGAGCACTGACCACTTTCTAAATTTCTGACAATATAACTATCTCATCCTGACCCTGACAAAGAGCCAGCAAATTTTTTTCTGCCTGATCCACAGAATTAGGCTCATCGTACAGCAATCCGAGCGCCAGGAAAAACGCATCGATAATACTTAATGCAGGATCTCCTGGCGCAAGAGAAAATGCCCAGTCCTGAGGGTCGGCACGCAAAAAAGAAATAATGATCAAAACCTGTTGAACTGGATCACCAGAGGAGCGAGGTTTCAAGGCCAGAAATAGTTTACAATTATTTTTGAAACTCAGAAACTTAGTTCTATCACCAAAAAACAAATCAGGAATAGGAATTCTTGGTTCTAACATAGATTTCTGATCAATAGTGTCTTGAATCTTTTGTACTCTTGCCGTGAGCTGATCCACACATGAAGACAGACTTCTAATGTCCATTGCTACACCTGTGTCCTGAACCACCCAAATGTCTAGGGGAAAAAAAAAGGCAAAACACAGTGCAGAGAAAAAAAAATGGTCTCAGAACTTCTTTTTTCCCTCTATTGAGAATCACTAGTACTTTGGCTTCCTGTACTGTTATGATTAGGCAACTCAGTACCACAGTGAACATAGAGGTCAGAGCACATACAGTGATCTGACAATAATCCAAAAACATAGAACGAGCTCTGAGACGTGGGAACTCTGTTGACCGCAATCCCTAATCCTATCCCACAAAACTAGAGGCAGCCGTGGATTGCGCCTAACGCTACCTATGCAACTTGGCACAGCCTGAGAAACTAGCTAGCCTGAAGATAGAAAATAAGCCTACCTTGCCTCAGAGAAATGCCCCAAAGGAAAAGGCAGCCCCCCACATATAATGACTGTGAGTAAGATGAAAAGACAAACGTAGAGATGAAATAGATTTAGCAAAGTGAGGCCCGACTTTCTGAACAGAGCGAGGATAGGAAAGGTAACTTTGCGGTCAACACAAAACCCTAAAAACCACGCAAAGGGGGCAAAAAGACCCTCCGTACCGAATTAACGGCACGGAGGTACACCCTCTGCGTCCCAGAGCTTCCAGCAAACAAATAGATAAGCTGGACAGAAGAAAAGCAAACAAAATAGCAAAGGAAAACTTAGCTATGCAGAGCAGCAGGCCACAGGAACGATCCAGGAGGAAAACAAGTCCAATACTGGAACATTGAAAGGAAGCCAGGATCAAAGCACTAGGTGGAGTTAAGTAGAGCAGCACCTAACGACCTCACCACATCACCTGAGGGAGGAAACTCAGAAGCCGCAGTACCACTTCCCTCCACCAATGGAAGCTTACAGAGAGAATCAGCCGAAGTACCACTTGTGACCACAGGAGGGAGCTCTGCCACAGAATTCACAACACGGAACTATGATGTAGGTAGTAAAGAACTTTTAGTCATCAAGTTGGCTTTAGAGGAGCGATGTCACTTTTTGGAGGGAGCAGTCCACCTTGTCACTGTCAATAATGATCATAAAAATCTGCTGTACCTTAATCCTAAACAAGCTAAATGGTCTTTGTTTTTTTACCAGGTTTAATTTTGTTGTCACTTACGATCCTCAGATTAAGAACATCAAAGCTGATGATTTATCTCAAAGTTTTCCTTGGGTTGGTTGATTGGATGACTCTGTCCCTATTTTACAGGCAGGGGTGATCATCTCTGCCGTGTGTTCAGAGCTAGAGGGAGAGGTATTGAAGGCTCAGGGGGAAACCCCTGCTTGCCTTTCACTGAAATTATTTGTACCATTGCATCTGTGTCTCAAAGTTTGAGGGGCACATCATAGCTCTGCTCTTGCTGGTCATCCAACTAGTAGAGCAAACTTAAACCTCCTTTCTCATCCTTTTTGGTGGCCAAGATTGCATTGGGTGTAGTCAACTTTGTGTCTTCTTGTTATGTCTGTGCGCATTCTAAGTCCTCACATACTCGTTCGTCTAGGGCTCTTCTACCATTAACCATACACGACCAGCAATGGACACATTTATCCATGGATTTTATTACAGATCTTTCTTCCTCCTCTGGTAAGACTGTCATTTTAGTTGTGGTGGATAGGTAAAATAGCGCACTTCATTGCTTTTACTTGGCTCAGGTGTTTGCCAACAAGATCATGAAGCTTCACGGGGTTCCCTCTGATGTGGTGTCAGATCGGCAGACTCAATTTGTATATAAATTCTGGAGAACATTTTGTTTTTGCATCTATCTTTTTCATAGGCATTTAATCCTCAAACTAATGGTCAGACTCAGCATCTAAACCAAAATCGGGAGGTGCTTTTTGGCAGATAACCAGGGGGATTGGTCAACTTTTCTACCATTAGCTGAGTTTTCCTTAAACAATTGCCACTTGGCTTTCATCCTCAGTTCTGTACCTTCAATAATGAGGGGTCTTTAGGGGTTCCTGGAGAGGAAAGATTCTCTTCATCACTCTTGTCTGTATGGAAAGGGGTTCAGAACAACTTAAAGATCATGCAGGACAGATAGAAACACAAGACTGATAAGAAACGGTTGTCAGGCTCGGACCTTGGTGTGAATGATGTGGTATGGCCCTCTACCAGAAATATTAAACTGAAAATTAGGTGCAAGTTTCTTTGATCCTTATAAGGTGGTCACCATAATAATTAACCCTATGGCCTTTCATCTTGTGCTTCCTCTAACTCTTAAAATCCACAAAATTTTCTACAGTACATTGCTCAAAAAATACATAGCACCTGTAAAACCATCACCCTTGCCATCGCCACCGATTATTGTTGATGGTAATTTGGAGTTTGAGGTGGCAAGAATTGTGGATTCTGATATGGTTCGACGTGCTTTACAATACTTGGGGCACTTGGAAGGGGTAAGGTCCTGAGGAGAGGATGTGAGTACCAGCATCGGAGGTTAATGCCAGAAAAATAGTTTGGTCCTTCCATGTTGTACATCCAGATAAACCCAGTCCTGAGGGTCCAGTGGCTCCTCGTAAAAAGTGGGGTTCCTATACAAGGGTGTCATGTCCACCTAGAAGACCTGGAGTTAGACAATCACGCCGTGTAATGAATTGCAAATATTTTTTAGACATGGTGTGATTTGTGTTCCATATTAAATGGATTTAGTTTCCTCTGGTGCTAAAGAGGTTGATGATCCTTTTTATGCTAGTCAAAAACATGCAGCTCCATTTCAGCTGCTTCTGATCAGGTCATTACCTCTTTCTATAAAAACTGGTGAGATCTTCTTGTCATCACCAGTGAAAGATTCAACTTCCTTTTCTGTGTGCTAAGGCTAAGTGGTTGGATTAGAGTTGTAGTAGTGTTCTGTGGTTTGCTCTAGTACGTGTGTTTATCTCCTGGTCCCTGTTTCCATTTAGTTTATCCTCCTCCATATTGTTGGTAAATTCTTTTGTATGATAGAGGTTTTCTGTTATCCCTGTTTTGTCATTGTGTCTTATTTACCTTACATTTCTGTCCTATTCCTCTTGGGATGGGGGAGGGGACAGATCAGGGTTTAACAGGAGCATAGTAAGGTCATAGACTCGAGTCTCTCTACCTTCCTTCAAGAGTACCACCAGGACCGAAAAAGTTAGGGTCCCAGTTCCAGAGACAGTTTGAGGCCCCCCTTCCTTACCAAAGATTGTTACAGCGTGACATTTGAATCTCCAACACATCAGTTGCAGTACTGCACTGATTAAAATCATAGCATGCAATATTTTTTTTTTATCTGGCTGCATGCAAGTTTTCATCCGCTGTAATTATCTCAGGTAGAAACAAGGTACAGGACATAAATGATATATGGAAACCTAGCCCACATGCATTGGCTTCTGAACATAAACAACAGACTAATATTTTGCTGGTTATGAATTGAAAGCAAATTAGAGATTTGTAGAATATTTTATACAATGATTAAGCTTTTCTAACATGCTGTAGAACTGGATATTTTTTAAATGGGTTCTACACAACTGGACATACCCAGCTTAATTGATTTAGCACCCCAATTAAAGTAAATACAGTTTATTCTCACTTGCAGCAGAGGTGCAAGTTCAAAGATGTCAGATGTACTCTCCCCAAAGACTGATGTGACTGGTTATGTCATGTTCCAGCTGCAGCCAAATAGTGGTAGGCCTGACTTACATAGGCCACGTTAATCTGCGAATAGTGGAGCCTACATTATTGGAACAACTGGAATGGAATTATAGGGTTAATTCTGTGCTGCTAGTAGTCAAAGAAGGAAGAGAAGAATGGTATTTTGGAATCCGGTTTATTTGTTAACGCGTTTCAAAGTTCCAAACGTCTTGATCAGGCAAACCACAGTGTGCAATACAAAGAAACATTGCAAATATAAATAGATATGACATTTCAAAAAAGGCTATTAGGTTAATGCACCTCAGATGTCATATGATAAGGGACAACATATTGGGCAAAAAAGGAACAAAAAGATGTGAAACTTTAAGGACATTTTCTAAAATGCATTGTAATTGACACACAGAATTAAAAAAACTTTCATTCTTGTTGACAGTGTGTAATATAAAGAAACAATGGAGGTATAAATAGACACGACATTCAAAAAAGGCACGTAGGTTATAAATACCATACTCTAATGATTTATCCTAAATTATTTCATTTTTTGTACACATTGTTAACTTATATTTATGCAGATCTATATTTATCTCTATTTCATTCTATTTTACACACTATTTAATAAGAAAAAATGATGATTATATGACTCCTTCGTCACACAGCATAGTTTCACATTTTTTCTTTCTTCCTTTGCCTCTCCAATGGTTCTTTGAATCCTTTGTTCTTGTTCTACTTCTTCCTTCTTTTTCTACCAATTTATGAGTGGCTCATGACATACCATATATACTCGAGTAAAAGCCGATATTTTCAGCCCTAAAAAAAAGGGGCTGAAAGTGCCTCTCGGCTTATACTCGAGTCATGGAAGGCGGGGGGGGGGGGGTCGGCGGGTGAGGGGGAGCGACGCCTGTCAAATACTCACCTGCTCCCAGTGCTCCTGGCGCGGTCCCCGCATGTCCCACGGTCTTCAGGCATGGCGGCTTCTTCCCCTGTTCAGTGGTCACTGGTACCGCTCATTAAAGTTAAGAATATGGACTCCACTCCCATAGGGATGGAGCCGCATATTCATTACTGTAATGAGCGGTGCTACGTGACCGCTCACTACAGGAAGAAGCTGCTGCTCCCAGAGACGTGGGACATGCAGGGACCATGCCATTAGCGCCAGGAGCAGGTGAGTATTTCATATTCACCTTTCCGCGCTCCATCGCTGACTTGTCTTCCGCTGTTATGACCTGGTGGTTAGGACAATAATGGACCTGGTGGTTAAGAGCACACGGAATGACCTGATAGTTACTAATAATACAGGACGAGCTCTGAGACGTGGGAACTCTGCTGACCGCAATCCCTAATCCTATCACACACACTAGAAATAGCCGTGGATTGCTCCTAACGCTCCCTATGCAACTCGTCACAGCCTAAGGAACTAGCTAGCCCTGAAGATAGAAAAATAAAGCCTACCTTGCCTCAGAGAAATACCCCAAAGGAAAAGGCAGCCCCCCACATATAATGACTGTGAGTAAAGATGAAAATTACAAACATAGAGATGAAATAGATTTAGCAAAGTGAGGCCCGACTTACTGAACAGACTGAGGATAGGAAAGGAAACTTTGCGGTCAGCACAAAAAACTACAAAAAGACCACGCAGAGGGCGCAAAAGACCCTCCGCACCGACTCACCGTGCGGAGGCGCTCCCTCTGCGTCCCAGAGCTTCCAGCAAGCAAGACAAAAATCAAAATAGCAAGCTGGACAGAAAAATAGCAAACCAGAGAAAAACAAGCAGGAACTTAGCTTCTGCTGGGAAGACAGGTCACAAGAACGATCCAGGAGTGAACTAGACCAATACTGGAACATTGACAGGTGGCATGGAGCAATGATCTAAGTGGAGTTAAATAGAGCAGCCAGCTAACGAATTAACCTCGTCACCTGTGGAAGGAAACTCAGAAGCCGCAGCCCCACTCACAACCACCAGAGGAAGCCCATGGACAGAACCAGCCGAAGTACCATTCATGACCACAGGAGGGAGCTTAACAACAGAATTCACAACATTCCGCGTCCTCTGCACTGACTGTTCAGGTCAGTGGGCGCAAAGATGTATTAGTGTGCACGCCGCCCTCTGCCTGAACAGTCAGTGCGGAGAGACGGGACGCTGAGGAGCAGGGGGCAGCAACGAGAGGTGAGTATGTCATTTTTTTTAGTGCAGCAGCATTACATGTGGCACAATGCTATATGGAGCATCTATGGGGCTATAAAGAACTGCATGGAGCATTATATGGAGCATCTATGGGGACATAACTGCATGGAGCATTATATGGGGTATCTATGGGGCCATAAAGAACTGCATGGAGCATTATATGGAGCATCTATGGGAACATAACTGCATGGAGCATGATATGGGGCATCTATGGGGCCATAACTGCATGGAGCATTTTATGGGGCATTATATGGGGCATCTATTGGGCCATAAAGAACTGCATGGTGCATTATATGGAGAATCTATGGGGCCATAACTGCATGGAGCATTATATGGGGCATCTATGGGGCCATAAAGAAATGCATGAAGCATTATATGGAGCATCTATGAGGACATAACTGCATGGAGCATTATATGGTGCATCTATGGGGCCATAAAGAACTGCATGGAGCATTATATGAGGTATCTATGGGGCCATAATGAACTGCATGGGGCATTATATGGAGCATTACATGGGCCCAAAAAGAACTGCATGGAACATTATATGGAGCATCTATGGGGCCATAAAGAACTGCATGGAGCATTATATGGGGCATCTATGGGGCCATAAAGAACTGCATGGAGCATTATATGGGGCATCTATGGGGCCATAAAGAACTGCATGGAGCATTATATGGAGCATCTATGGGGCCGTAAAGAACTGCATGGAGCATTATATGGAGCATCTATGGGGCCATAAATAACTGCATGGAGCATTATATGGGGCATCTTATGGGGCCAAAAAGAACTGCATGGAGCATTATATTGGGCATATTTGTATATGGAGCATCTTATGGGGCCATAATGAACTGTATGGAGCATTATATGGGGCCTATTTTGTATAGAGCATCTTATGGGGCCATAATGAACAGTATGGAGCATTATATGGGGTGTTGTGAATTCTGTGGCAGAGCTCCCTCCTGTGGTCACAAGTGGTACTTCGGCTGATTCTCTCTGTGAGCTTCCGTTGGTGGAGGAAAGTGGTACTGCGGCTTCTGAGTTTCCTTCCTCAGGTGATGTGGTGAAGTCGTTAGGTGCTGCTCTATTTAACTCCACCTAGTGCTTTGATCCTGGCTTCCAGTCAATGTTCTAGTATTGGACCTGTTTCCGCCTGGATCGTTCCTGTGGCCTGCTGCTCTGCATAGCTAAGTTCCTCTTTGCTATTTTGTTTGCTGTTTTTTTCTGTCCAGCTTGTCAATTTGTTTTTTCCTGCTTGCTGGAAGCTCTGGGACGCAGAGGGTGTACCTCCGTGCCGTTAGTTCAGTACGGAGGGTCTTTTTGCCCCCTTTGCGTGGTTTTTGTAGGGTTTTGTGTTGACCGCAAAGTTACCTTTCCTATCCTCGCTCTGTTCAGAAAGTCGGGCCTCACTTTGCTAAATCTATTTCATCTCTACGTTTGTCTTTTCATCTTAACTCACAGTCATTATATGTGGGGGCTGCCTTTTCCTTTGGGGTATTTCTCTGAGGCAAGGTAGGCTTATTTTCTATCTTCAGGCTAGCTAGTTTCTCAGGCTGTGCCGAGTTGCATAGGGAGCGTTAGGCGCAATCCACGGCTGCCTCTAGTGTGGGTTGGAGAGGATTAGGGATTGCGGTCAGCAGAGTTCCCACGTCTCAGAGCTCGTTCTATGTTTTTGGGTTATTGTCAGGTCACTGTATGTGCTCTGACCTCTATGTCCATTGTGGTACTGAATTACCTTATCATAACAGTACTGGAAGCCAAAGTACTAATGATTCTCAATAGAGGGAAAAAAGAAGTTCTGAGACCATTTTTTTTTCTCTGCACTGTGTTTTGCCTTTTTTTTCCCCTAGACATTTGGGTGGTTCAGGACACAGGTGGAGCAATGGACATTAAAGGTCTGTCTTCATGTGTGGTTCAGCTCACGGCAAGAGTACAAAATATTCAAGACTTTGTGGTTCAGAATTCTATGTTAGAACCGAGAATTCCTATTCCTGATTTGTTTTTTGGAGATAGAACTAAGTTTCTGAGTTTCAAAAATAATTGTAAACTATTTCTGGCTTTGAAACCCCGCTCCTCTGGTGACCCAGTTCAACAAGTTAGGATCATTATTTCTTTTTTACGTGGCGACCCTCAGGACTGGGCATTTTCTCTTGCGTCAGGAGATCCTGCATTAAGTAATATTGATGCGTTTTTCCTGGCGCTCGGATTGCTGTACGATGAACCTAATTCAGTGGATCAGGCAGAGAAAAATTTGCTGGTTCTGTGTCAGGGTCAGGATGAGATAGAGGTATATTGTCAGAAATTTAGAAAGTGGTCCGTACTCACTCAATGGAATGAAGGTGCGCTCGCAGCTATTTTCAGAAAAGGTCTCTCTGGAGCCCTTAAGGATGTCTTGGTGGGATTTCCTATGCCTGCTGGTCTGAATGAGTCTATGTCTTTGGCCATTCAGATCGGTCGACGCTTGCGTGAGCGTAAATCTGTGCACCATTTGGCGGTATTACCTGAGCTTAGACCTGAGCCTATGCAGTGCGATAGGACTTTGACCAGAGTTGAACGGCAAGAACACAGACGTCTGAATGGGCTGTGTTTCTACTGTGGTGATTCCACTCATGCTATCTCTGATTGTCCTAAGCGCACTAAGCGGTTCGCTAGGTCTGCCACCATTGGTACAGTACAGTCAAAATTTCTTCTGTCCGTTACCTTGATCTGCTCTTTGTCATCGTATTCTGTCATGGCATTTGTGGATTCAGGCGCTGCCCTGAATTTGATGGACTTGGAGTATGCTAGGCGTTGTTGGTTTTACTTGGAGCCCTTGCAGTGTCCTATTCCATTGAGAGGAATTGATGCTACGCCTTTGGCCAAGAATAAGCCTCAGTACTGGACCCAGCTGACCATGTGCATGGCTCCTGCACATCAGAAGGTTATTCGCTTTCTGGTGTTGCATAATCTGCATGATGTGGTCGTGTTGGGGTTGCCATGGCTACAAGTCCATAATCCAGTATTGGATTGGAAATCCATGTCTGTGTCCAGCTGGGGTTGTCAGGGGGTACATGGTGATGTCCCATTTCTGACTATTTCGTCATCTATCCCTTCTGAGGTTCCAGAGTTCTTGTCTGATTACCGGGATGTATTTGAGGAGCCCAAGTCCGATACCCTACCTCCGCATAGGGATTGTGATTGTGCTATCGATTTGATTCCTGGTAGTAAATTCCCAAAGGGTAGACTGTTTAATTTATCTGTACCTGAGCACGCCGCTATGCGGAGTTATGTGAAGGAGTCCTTGGAGAAGGGGCATATTCGCCCGTCATCGTCGCCATTAGGAGCAGGGTTCTTTTTTGTAGCCAAGAAGGATGGTTCACTGAGACCTTGTATAGATTACCGCCTTCTAAATAAGATGACGGTTAAATTTCAGTACCCCTTGCCGTTGTTATCTGATTTGTTTGCTCGGATTAAGGGGGCTAGTTGGTTCACCAAGATAGATCTTCGTGGTGCGTATAATCTGGTGCGTATTAAGCGAGGCGATGAATGGAAAACTGCATTTAATACGCCCGAGGGCCATTTTGAGTATCTAGTAATGCCATTCGGACTTGCCAATGCTCCATCAGTGTTTCAGTCCTTTATGCATGACATCTTCCGAGAGTACCTGGATAAATTCCTGATTGTGTACTTGGATGACATTTTGATCTTCTCGGATGATTGGGAGTCTCATGTGAAGCAGGTCAGAACGGTGTTTCAGGTCCTTCGTGCTAATTCTTTGTTTGTGAAGGGATCAAAGTGTCTCTTTGGTGTTCAGAAGGTTTCATTTTTGGGGTTCATCTTTTCCCCTTCTACTATCGAGATGGACCCTGTTAAGGTCCAAGCCATCCATGATTGGACTCAGCCGACATCTCTGAAAAGTCTGCAAAAGTTCCTGGGCTTTGCTAATTTTTATCGTCGCTTCATCTGCAATTTTCCTAGTATTGCTAAACCTTTGACCGATTTGACCAAGAAGGGTGCTGATGTGGTCAATTGGTCTTCTGCTGCTGTGGAAGCTTTTCAAGAGTTGAAGCGTCGTTTTTCTTCTGCCCCTGTGTTGTGTCAACCAGATGTTTCGCTTCCGTTCCAGGTCGAGGTTGATGCTTCTGACATTGGAGCAGAGGCTGTTTTGTCGCAGAGAAGTTCTGATTGCTCGGTGATGAAACCATGCGCCTTCTTTTCCAGGAAGTTTTCGCCTGCTGAGCGAAATTATGATGTGGGCAATCGAGAGTTGTTGGCCATGAAGTGGGCATTCGAGGAGTGGCGTCATTGGCTTGAAGGAGCTTAGCATCGCGTGGTGGTCTTGACTGATCATAAGAACTTGACTTATCTCGAGTCTGCCAAGCGGTTGAATCCTAGACAGGCTCGTTGGTCACTGTTTTTTGCCCGTTTTGACTTTGTGATTTCGTACCTTCCGGGCTCTAAAAATGTGAAGGCGGATGCTCTGTCTAGGAGTTTTGGGCCCGACTCTCTGGGTTTATCTGAGCCGGCGGGTATCCTCAAAGAGGGAGTAATTGTGTCTGCCATCTCTCCTGATTTGCGGCGGGTGCTGCAAAAATTTCAGGCTAATAAACCTGATCGTTGCCCAGCGGAGAAACTGTTTGTCCCTGATAGGTGGACGAATAAAGTTATCTCTGAGGTTCATTGTTCGGTGTTGGCTGGTCATCCTGGAATCTTTGGTACCAGAGAGTTAGTGGTTAGATCCTTTTGTGGCCATCTCTGTCGCGGGATGTGCGTACTTTTGTGCAGTCCTGTGGGATTTGTGCTCGGGCTAAGCCCTGCTGTTCTCGTGCCAGTGGGTTGCTTTTGCCCTTGCCGGTCCCGAAGAGGCTTTGGACACATATCTCTATGGATTTTATTTCAGATCTTCCCGTCTCTCAAAAGAGGTCAGTCATTTGGGTGGTCTGTGATCGCTTCTCTAAGATGGTCCATTTGGTACCCTTGTCTAAATTGCCTTCCTCCTCTGATTTGGTGCCATTGTTCTTCCAGCATGTGGTTCGTTTACATGGCATTCCAGAGAATATCGTTTCTGACAGAGGTTCCCAGTTTGTTTCGAGGTTTTGGCGAGCCTTTTGTGGTAGGATGGGCATTGACTTGTCTTTTTCCTCGGCTTTCCATCCTCAGACTAATGGCCAGACCGAACGAACCAATCAGACCTTGGAAACATATCTGAGATGCTTTGTTTCTGCTGATCAGGATGACTGGGTGTCCTTTTTGCCTTTGGCTGAGTTCGCCCTTAATAATCGGGCCAGCTCGGCTACCTTGGTTTCGCCGTTTTTCTGCAACTCTGGGTTCCATCCTCGTTTCTCTTCAGGGCAGGTTGAGTCTTCGGACTGTCCTGGTGTGGATACTGTGGTGGACAGGTTGCAGCAGATTTGGACTTATGTAGTGGACAATTTGACCTTGTCCCAGGAGAAGGCTCAACGTTTCGCTAATCGCAGACGATGTGTGGATCCCCGACTTCGTGTTGTGGATTTGGATTGGTAATCTTCTCGTCATATTCCTATGAAGGTTTCCTCTCCTAAATTTAAACCTCGTTTCATTGGTCCATATAGGATTTCTGAGCTTCTTAATCCTGTGTCTTTTCGTCTGACCCTTCCAGATTCTTTTTCCATACATAACGTATTCCATAGGTCATTGTTGTGGAGATACGTGGCACCTATGGTCCATGCTCCCGATCTTGTTCGTGCCTTTCATATGGCTCATCCTGGTTGTCCTGGGGGCTCTGGTGAGGGTTCGGTGACCCCTCCTCAAGGGGGGGTACTGTTGTGAATTCTGTGGCAGAGCTCCCTCCTGTGGTCACAAGTGGTACTTCGGCTGATTCTCTCTGTGAGCTTCCGTTGGTGGAGGAAAGTGGTACTGCGGCTTCGGAGTTTCCTTCCTCAGGTGATGTGGTGAAGTCGTTAGGTGCTGCTCTATTTAACTCCACCTAGTGCTTTGATCCTGGCTTCCAGTCAATGTTCTAGTATTGGACCTGTTTCCTCCTGGATCGTTCCTGTGGCCTGCTGCTCTGCATAGCTAAGTTCCTCTTTGCTATTTTGTTTGCTGTTTTTTTCTGTCCAGCTTGTCAATTTGTTTTTTCCTGCTTGCTGGAAGCTCTGGGACGCAGAGGGTGTACCTCCGTGCCGTTAGTTCGGTACGGAGGGTCTTTTTGCCCCCTTTGCGTGGTTTTTGTAGGGTTTTATGTTGACCGCAAAGTTACCTTTCCTATCCTCGCTTTGTTCAGAAAGTCGGGCCTCACTTTGCTAAATCTATTTCATCTCTACGTTTGTCTTTTCATCTTAACTCACAGTCATTATATGTGGGGGCTGCCTTTTCCTTTGGGGTATTTCTCTGAGGCAAGGTAGGCTTATTTTCTATCTTCAGGCTAGCTAGTTTCTCAGGCTGTGCCGAGTTGCATAGGGACCGTTAGGCGCAATCCACGGCTGCCTCTAGTGTGGGTTGGAGAGGATTAGGGATTGCGGTCAGCAGAGTTCCCACGTCTCAGAGCTCGTTCTATGTTTTTGGGTTATTGTCAGGTCACTGTATGTGCTCTGACCTCTATGTCCATTGTGGTACTGAATTACCTTATCATAACAATGGGGCTTCTGATTCAATATGGATATTCAAAAACACTTAACCTACTGATGTCTCAATTAATTTTGCTTTTATTGGTATCTATTTTTATTTTTGACATTTACCGGGAGCTGCTGCATTTTCCACCCTAGGCTTATACTCAAGTCAATAAGTTTTCCGTTTTTTGTTGTAAAATTAGGGGGGTCTGCTTATACTCGGGTCAGCTTATACTCGAGTATATACCGTAACTCTTCTTAGCATTTGGAAATCTGTACTTATATAGAGTGATTGTAGAAGTTTATATTTAAAAAAGTATGAGCTTGCGAGTTGATGCCGATGATGGAGGAATGGGAAAATCTGTTGAATAAAATAATTGAGAAGATTTGCTGAAGAGTTAGTAATGAGATTTTAGAATGTTAAAACTCTGCTTCAAGTAATGGGGTGACTAGTAGTGAGAGGAAATAGTTTTTCAGTTCTGATTCAGGTAGGTGAGGAGTGTGAGGTCTGAGAGCAGGGGTGGAAAATCTTTTTTCTGCCAAGGGCCATTTGGATATCTATACCATCCTTCGGGGGCCGTACAAACTCCGCCCACACAGTACATCCTGACTCTGGCACTGGTTTCAGGACGTAATCTATCATTGCATGCCCTTCAGTGTTCAGTAGTGAACACTGCATGTGTGTGCTAACAGAGCAAGAAGAAATTAATGAGCTGGTTGTAATCAAAATGCACCTCCATGCCCAAGAATGCGGTCCCTGAGAATCTGCTCGGGGGCCTGATAAAAGGTCATCGAGGGCCGTAAATGGCCCTGGGGCCTGAGGTTCCCCACCTCTGTCTTAGAGGTTTAAGTGAAAATGTTATATGTGATATTTGAACATGATGTGATGTTAAAACTGATTACATTTTTTTAAGTGAATAAATAATTGCAGGCCATACCTCCCCCTTATCTTGTCTGTTAAAGCTAGTTAATTGATGGCAGATAAAAAATTATGTTCTCACATACATTATATTTGTAATCAATGCAATGCAGGAACAAAATTTGCTCATACTTTTTTATAAAGAAAAATAAATAAATAAAAATCACACTTTAAGTGAATGCTATGTTCTAATTAAACAGGGTCTGGCAATTTACCCACTGTGCATATAAAAGTGTTTCAGAATAAATTATTTTCCTTGATGAGTTACCTTTTAATGGAGCAATATGTTTCCCTAGTGCACAGGTTTTTGACACTGCAGACATCTTAGCCACAGCTAAATTAATAGTGGAAGATATAGTTGATAATTAGAGCTAAACTTATGACCAAAGCATAAACAGTGAAATTACAATTGTGGCTTAATGAAAAATCAGAGAACGTAGCTAAGGCATATAATAGAATACGCCGTGTCTATATCCTCAGGATCAAAATGGGATTAGCTGTGGAGGATATCCACTATATAAAACATAACCTTTAATCAATGTAATTAAAATACTCGGATCCTAACAAACACATATACAAACACTAAACAACGTGCTCAAGTGCAACAGTGCTCAAGATAAAAAATTGGAACGGTCTTAGCAATTAGACGGACATATAGAAGAAATCACTCAAATTCCGTAAGGGAGGTGGTTCCAAAAATAGTATTCGGGCCGAAGGGTAGGGAAATAATATGTCACCACTGTCTTCCCTGTAAACCCTCCAAAGAGATCCTGTCCTGACAAGGACAGGCCCCAAGTAGGTCCTGCTATGGACACCCACCAACCAAAAAATGACAAAAAATGTCTCTTTTCTCCCAATGCGTTTCAACTCCGATGGGGGAGAATCATCAGGGGAGTTGTATAAAGTGCAAGTAGTGACCAATGGGTCTATTTAGTAGTCCAGAAAAATTCAGTCCATATAGGTACATGTAAGTCCGTGCAGATATGGGTCCCGCAGTGGCAGGGAATCCCAACACAAAGTCCACAGATATCGACTGTGTCCGCAACTTAGAGTAGGTCCCTGCATACTGATCAAAGTACCCTCTTTTTATAACCCCCTGCTTGTCAGCTGTGTAGAATAGTCCCCCAATTAAGGGGCTGGCGCTACATACCGGGTCCTAGGTTGCGTCCCTTGCATCGCCGGGTGGTGGAATAGTTCCGGCCGCTGAGACGCTCGTTACCGGAAGTTTCGATGCCATATTGAAGGCGTCACTTCCACCCACCATATTATCGGAGCCCAGCGTTCTCACTGATCGGAGGAAAAACCTCCGTATAATATCCATTGTGGTTACTATTGTTACCGGCGGTGGTCCTAGATACCGGATATGGATGTAATGATGCCTAGATACCACCATGGACGCATAAATAACATGCGTCATTTCAATACGCGCCCCGCGTCCACAGTAAAAAGAAAGAGACATGCGCCATTTTGTGTGTGTTTTTTGTATAGATGGCAAGAACCTAGGGTGTGTAGCCATTATACGTGCGCCAATGTAACCCATAATCGGAGTATCCCCAGATTGTCATTTTGTCCATCATGTTGTCCAGACTCCGCGCGCCCAAAACCCCACTGAGTACCAGTGTGGATATATGTTTTCCACCCACAATTGCACCGGGCCTAGTCCAAATAAAAGTGGGGCATTTGTGCAATTGATAAATACATACTAGACAGTGAGGACATCCTGTGTATAGAGTTCAAATACAGCAGCGCCATTTATATATATAACAACCATTCATAGTAAAAGCCCCCTTATGTACACCCCAAAAGAATGGAAAACGGGGAGGGGAGAGAAGGGGGAAGAAAAATACCCTCTGCAGATATAATTGCCAGATATAGCCCGAATGTGTGCGTCAATAAATCCGCTGCACCCAGAATCTCTGGGCAGACTAATGAGTCATTATCAGACTTATGATGGTCATCGGTAGAAAAAGGGGGACAGACAAACATGAAGGGGTCAGTATGCAGGGCACACCAAGTAACATAAAAGTTAGGTCCTAAAAGAAAAGACCATTTCAGGGCTTAAATGGGAAGGAAAATCCCAGCTGTGATCCCCATTACATATGGCCACTGAGAGCCATCATAGAAAGAAACAGTGGTTCCATTACTATATAATACATTTCAAAAATGACTTCTTTTGTTTTCTTTGGCTGTTCCCTCAACTTAGGGTCCATAACCAAGCATGGAGTACAAAAGGGGACGAATACCTAGATAAGGCCCTAATGGATAAATGAAAAACCCCAGAAAGGGCAACATAACCATTATATAAAATATAACAGCCTAGATCTCAATGAGAAGGAATACTATGAAATTAAAAATCAAACAGATTGATCGGAAAACGATTGCGTAATTTCGGTTTAGATTTTAATATACTGGCATACATATAAATACTTTACAATCTGCTTTACTTGAAATGTTAAATTAATACGGCTAAAGGCACAAAACTCAGATGACAGCTTCAAAAATGTAACTAGTAGACCAACTTGGTGTTCTCTGTGCTGTGAATGGGTTTGGTAACATATTGCTAAACATGCTATAGTTCTCTTTGATCTGGGTCACTCATCAAACCCAAGACGGAAAGAAGCTTTATTTTATTTTAGAACTGCAGCCCCTTCCCAGACTTTCCCTTCGCTACAGCACCCTTGGTCATCTGGAAAAAAAAACTGCAGTTCCATTCAAGTAGATCGGTCAATACTGTAGCTCTTTGCACATCAGGTGTCCAGAAATTAAGAAGTGTGTAGGAAAATGTGACTACTTTACTCACAGAACTAGCAAGAATCTAAATGTCCCTAATTTTATTTTTGTAACATAGGAAGTTATTGAAGCTGCTTGCAACCAATTTTTAATCAAACCTACTGTGTTCCAGTGAGAACCTGTGCCAACCTGCTACGCGAAGAAGGAAGAAATGATCCAGCTCCCGACACATAATGGATAAAGCTAGTGATTTATTTATTTCATCATAAACTAAAATGTCACCCCCCCAAAAAAAAAGTTTTAGTTTTTTTTTATCTAACCATCCATGATAGGAAAAATTCACAGCAAGTCTAAGAACATTCTCTGTTCGAAACGCGTCCTCTCACGTTCCCCCCATTTTCCTATCATGGATGTTGATTAGATAAAAAAAGAAAAAAATATATATTTTTTTAACATTTCATTTTCTGATGAAATAAATAAATCACTGGTTTTATGCATTACATACCGGGAGCTGTATCATTTCTTCCTTCTTCGTGTCAATCTGAGCGCCTGCAGCAGCGCTGACCACAGACTCCTGGACCTACCGCAGCTTGTGACGGGTGAGCTGGTTTAATTTTCTGCATCTTGCCAACCTATGACCCCTCATTTTACCTAGAGCAAGGCAAACCGATTGGTTATATTCCAAAATACATAGTATTGTTGTTATAGAGCTCTATTACACTTATATACTGTGTAGCACAAGTAATTCAAGATTAGACGGGAATATAATGGTTCACTTTAGTAATATTTATTACTGCCATGTATGTACTGTAAGGAAATGTTAAGCATAATACCCAAGCCCATAATCCCAAAAGGGGAATAGGCAACACTTCATATATAGCCTGAACATAACTGACCCGTAGCAATTAAAGCTGTGGTCAATAGAAGTGCTATATCTATAAAATCTATATAAATCTTTATTGAAGGTATAAAAATACACAATACATATAGCCTCAGACAACATAGAATAATGTGCCTTGAACAAACTACATATAATGGGGTCAACAGGAGCTTAAGTACACGGGTAGTAATTATTGCACATGAAATAAGAAGTCTTTGCCAAAGTGGCCCTTCAATACAACGAATTTAGCAATTACTGCCATGTGGACAGGCAATGACAGGAATTAAAAATTCAACCATGGCATGCTGTAAACAGGTACATATAATTACATGTAATCCCTACAAACTCAAGTGAGTCCAACATGCCCCCCACATAGCTAAACCCGCGAGCTACAACTTACTAAAAGTGTATCAATAGTGGATGTAAAAAAGTAAACTCGCAAGTGCCCTGTGCCTTGTACATATTACCTGTGTCACCACCGCTTCCTGGAAAATGCTCTGCCCAGTGGCACGCTGACCCTGATAGCCCCGACGTGCGTTTCGCGTGTGCTTCTTCCTGCGGAAATGTTGCAGGGAGACTGTATGGCAGCAGTATATTCCTCAGCATTGAAATGACCACAGCCAGGAATAAACAACATATAATTATAAAAATCATAGGATGTATAAGCATGTTAATGATCTTCAAATGATGAAACAATATAAACATAATTTCCAAAACATCTATTCAGTATTGATTTTTAGTACCATGTGCTGAAATACTTACACTTACACATGCTGTGGCATCTTTTCAGTGAGTTTATTAATGGTTGTCTGACGAATGTTATGCCACACTGAATATATTTTGCCATGTAAATCATGAAGATCGACTATAGCAGTTTAATTTCTAGTTGCTGACAAAGAGTATGCGAGATATGTTTGATTTGAGACAAGTCCTGAGATGCTACAGGCCATGGTAGCAAGTTTAGCCCACGCAGGCGACTGACAGCAACATGATCAACATGTAACCATGCCTTGTCTTGTTGAAAAATGACTCATGGGATACTTTGGAGAAATGCTACGAACCACTGGTTTCACAGCCAAACAATATGATGCTGAGCTGTTAGTGTGCATTGAATCAAGATTAGTAGGGTTGCAGCAGTGTGACATTCCGTTGTGAAAGTTTCTATATTGACCTTACACCATTGCTCTCAAAAACTATCACGATATAGAGCAAAACTCAAATTGAATCTAGAATGGAGACTTATCCTTTTCAGCATTTTCCAACATGACAAAGCCAAGCCGCATACTGTTCATGCTACTGTCAGTAGCACAAGTCGTGTAAAAATGCTACATGCCTACAGCATCTCCCATCAAGGACGGGGCGTCATTGGTTGGCAATTGTGAAGGTAGATGCTAACAGTGAATCTTCATGATTTACTGTACATGACTAAATGCACTCAACGTGAACAGTCCTCACACAACCATCAATAACTTCATTGATAACATGCCAAGGCATGTTAGTGCAGGTACTTTTCCACATGGCATTCATACTAGATACTGAATATATTGAGATATTTTGAACACTTTATTTCCATATTTTCATCACATGCAACATATGCAGTCAATAACATGTCTACTGATCCTGTGATTTCCATTATTCCACGACTTTTCTTTCCTGCTGTTGCAATTTCAACTTTGAGGAGTCTATTTGTCAATGAGAAAGCTTGTGGAAGCTTTGTGAATGTACTAAGAAGTAGATCAAGCACAGAACAACTGCAATATTTTTCATAGGGCAAAATGGGAATTGCACAACACTGTTCCTTCTTTGTAACACTTAATTTAATCCTAATGCTTTAAATGATAGCATATTTAAACACTATAATGCATTAGAAATCACATTTCAAGTACCTATATAAAGGGAATCTTTCAGTAAAATCAAATAATAATAATAATAATTTTATTTTTATGGCTCCAACATATTCCGTAGCATTTTGCATTTTAAAGGGGACTCGTATAAACAATAAAAGACATTACAGAACAACAATAATCACGTAACCCAACAGATACCAAGAGGAGTGAGGGCTCTGCTTGCAAGCTTACAATTAACCCTCCTAAGCCTTCTGTATGTACTTGTACTGTAAGTCATTGGAAGCTGAAGAAAATGCTACTTTGTTAATTGCGATCTGATGTCTTATTCCAGAGAAATCAATTTTTTTTAATATGTAAATGAGCTGTTAAGACTTAGGGGCGGGAAACAGATCTTCATGAGAATCTGCCTGCAGAGCTTATAGTGAAACAGTGTGTCACTAGTGTGAGACATATAGATCAGGAGACCAGAATGTCAGTCATATCTCAGAAATAAGACAGCAGATTGCAGATAACAAGGTATGTAAAACAAGAGGGGATTATAGGGAGAGAAATGGGAAGCGCAGACTTCAGAGTGTAGTAGTTAGTTTCCCAAGGTGTGTACTCAGTGTGAATCCACTCACCTTTTTGGTGTCTTGATATACTGTGTATAGATCCAATCCATGGATCACTCCATTCCTCTTTCCACTCAGTTTGCTGCAAAAGATCTGGGAACTGATGAGCGCACTGAACAGTGCTTTCATAGGCGATAACACTTTGTGGATGTTTTTCCCAGCAATATGCGCTCCTGAAGGATGATGATGGAACTCGATATTCTGATTCAAGGATGATTTTTATTTCAAACTAAAATACAACCGGTTTCGACTTCTTAGAGTCTTCCTCAGGTATAATGTCATGCATATAAACAGATCTATCTGAACACATTTTATAGCAGATATCCCTGCATGTCAATTTGGGTGGGGGCTGTCTGACACACCCAGGTACTCAGATATGCAAGAATTTGCACTCTGAGGAATCCAACAAAATTCATATAACAAATACATTTTATACTTTTCTTCTTTTCCCACACAAGGAAGAAGATAAAAAAAAGTGTTAAAAAAAAAAAAAAAAATCTCCCACACTAAAATCCTTTTTTTTTTTTTTTTTTTTTTTTCCTTCTTTACAAATTATTCACTAAAATTATTTTTTCTTTTCTAAAAGCACTATAAATATAATTATACTATATAAAGAATTTCTGTTAAAATGTTATTAAACATACTGAAGCGTGATTTCATACTAAAATGTAAAATCCTACAATTATATACATTATAAAAAAAAAAAACTTGCTTTTTTCATATTGGGACTATTTCCATATGTCAAATACAAATTTTCGAAATTTCATTCATATTAAAACTGAAAAAACTAATATGCAATCTTGTACCTGTCAATTTATTTGCTTTGCAGCTTTGCACATCATATACCTTCTATAGCATCATTTAATCCATCTGGGTATAATGTACCCAGACGGAAGATCCAATATGATTCTTTCCAGTTTAACTTTTGTACCCTATTAGTACAATTCACAGGTATTTGCTCCAACGGGGTTACAGAAATATTGAATGTTTTGTTATGCTTCAAACATAGATGCCGGGATAAGCTCTGTTTTAAAAAGCCATTTTTTGTATTGTGTCTGTGGCCATTCATACGGGATCGTAAGGACTGAATAGTCCGACCCACGTATTGCAGGCCACAGGTACAGGTAATAACATATATTACAAAATCACTATCACACGTTAGTTTTTGTGTGATCGCTATGGTTTCACCTGTACTATACGACGTGATGTGATGAGTCATATGGGTGATAATTTTGCAGGTACAACATTTTCGGGAACCACATCGATAAATACCCGGTTTGGAAGCATCCGTTTTGTTTATACTAATTTTTTCTTTTCTCTTTATACATTCACATTCCTCATCTTTGGTCATTCTGAGATTACTAGGGGCAATTATACCCTTCACTGTTTGGCCCCTACGAAAAGTAATATTGGGTTTGTCTGGTAAAAGTTTCTTCAAAAATGTATCTTTTTTCAATAAGTACCAATATTTATTTAAAATGTTTCTTATCTCTGTATTACTACTATTAAAAGCAGTGATAAAATTATACTGCCACCCATCTTTTTTTCTATCCTTATTCTTATTTTTGTTTTTATTAATCCGCTCGGGTTTTTCTCCTCCTTCCTTAGTTATCCCCTCTTCCACTTCCTTATTTTCATTATTCTTTCAGGATAAGCACTCCTGCTGAGTTCTTTCTAGATTGGTTTTATATGCTGCCATAATTAATCGCTTTGGATATTTCTTATCCGTAAACCTATCGATCAAAATTTTCGATTGTTCCACGTAATCTTTCTTATTTGTATTATTTCTCCTGATTCGACGGAACTGGCTATAAGGAATGTTTTGCTTCCATTTTTGGTGGTGTGCGCTCCGATAATCGAGGAAACCATTGGTGTCAGTTTTCTTGAAGTAAATTCTAGTGCAAATTTTTTTGTTTTTATGAGATATTTCTAGATCAAGAAAATTTATTTTGTCTTTATTAACCTCTGCGGAAAAAGTGATACCCCAGTCATTCCTGTTTAATGCCACAATAAATTCTTGAGCTTCAACTGCAGTGCCTTTCCAAAATATAATTAAATCGTCAATGAAGCGTCGATAATATAATATATTGTTACAGTAAGGTGGCTGACATAAGGGGGATGAGGACTCGAAGATAACAAGGTAGCATTTTAATCAACTTTCTTGGCATGAATGTGTAACACCCCAGGGTCCTGGTTGTTACAATGGCATTGATTTCCTCACAGGAAGAGTGATGTCACGCTTGGAAGTGAAGGAAGATCTCTTACACCAGGTAATCACCATACACACAACATGTTCACACTTCAGGCCAGAAGTGGGAGCTCTGACCCTGCTTATGGGTGTCTCCCCTATATGTAAATTCTGGTCTGGAGAGAAAGTCAGTCAGTTAGTGCCCGATAGCAGACTGGAGCAGTCTGAGGCAGAAGGACGAGTGAGGGGCCGTGCAGCCAAAGTTGCTGCAGCTCCTGAATAGTGATATAGGAAGAACAGCATTTCCTGAGCATGCAGGAGAGCAAAACACAGGAGAGTGACACCAGGGGAGGACAGCAATGATTTAGCTATCTCCCTGTGAAGCGCAGATTACCAGTAGCCGGAAGACAGAGGTTGTGAGGGACTCTAGGACTTACAGGAGAAACCGGAATGACAGCTGGATTACACATCACCTGTCTGCCCCAATACCCAGGAGACAAAGTGACACATAGAGCCTGGGTCGTGATAGAGACCCTGTAAAAAGGCTCGCGCCAACTGTCATACAGGTTTGTGTCCCACCTTAATAGAGGACAGAGAGAACTGCGAGGGCCTTGCCAGAAGCCATAGGCAGTAAGGGACTACAATACCACCACGCTATGAGGAAGGCTTTTATTTCCACCTGGTAAGGGGGACTCTGAATTTGCTTCCAAGCTGGCCGAACTCTGCCTGTACCTGTGATCTGGTGCTCTGGACTGTGGCTACCTGAAGTCTTCAGTAAACTAGGTAAAAAGACTGCAAACCTGTGTCCTCCATTCTTTACTGCAGCATCGACAATATTCACCTATACACTGGGAGCCCTGGGGACATGCTTCACCTATGGGAAGATATACCATCTCAGCTGCCTTAACATCACCCCAGTAAACCCAATTAAGCAGCATCGGTCCCCACTGCCTGATTACCACAGGTGGTGTCACGAACACAAATTTTATTCACCAATAACCTTAAAGACCTTCCCCTTTTAATTGGGTGCCCAGGGCCACGGACCGGGTCGCCGTCACCGAGACATTCCATTTCAGTACCAGACCCGGTGCCGGGTACCCCACGGCCCTGGTGGGAGTTCCATTTTGGTGTCACAAACAGGATGGACTGACCCTGAGAATTGGGTCATGTGCGCCTAAGAGACTTTGCCTAACTGTGATTTATTGAGAGACTGTGAATTGTGAATTCCCGCCAAAACTGCTGCCATTATAGCATCACGAGGAACACTGGCGAAGAAAAGTTCCACATGGTAGGCGGGGACTAGCTGTGCGGCGTGAACATAATAGCCGCCCATTCCAGATACTTTTGCACCCTGAGGACATGCCCATCAGCCAATGAGATTTGCCTCCTGATCCTGAATGGTGGGAGAAAGAAGAAGCTCCGCCCCCACAGGAGAGAGCGAGAACCGGACGGAGAAGCAGAAAGGGACATGGAGGACGAGATGGTGAGTGGCTCGGACCCGGAGCATGGGGTGAAAGCCGAGGACTCCCCGAGCTACCAGGTTGGAAGCTGTGGCGAGTTGACACCAGAAGTCCCGGAGTTCCTGAAAGCGGAGGTGGAAGAGCTTAGTGACCAACTCCTGTGGATGCAGCTGAGCAAGTGGAAGGCGGCACTGAGAGTGAAACTGCAGGAGCAGCGTCCAATCCGGTGGCCCCTGATGTCAGCAGAGGAGAACGGCACCAGAGACACCGCAGCAGGTAAGGAGACTAACCCTGCCCTGGTAGCCAAGGAACTCCTAGTGGGCCTGCTAGCTGCACCGCTACGCTATGGATCCGGTCGGATTCAGATCCTGGGGGAATGAGGCCAGGCCACAGGTATGAAAAGGCTCATTGGAGCCCTGATCCAGACTACCAATATATCGGGAGAGATATACGCAGAAAAGACAGTATACCACTGGGTGAACCCTGGGACAGATCTGATTGGGTTCACTGGGGTAGAGAGAAAGGAAGGAGAAGTTATGGAAGTCCTCAGCTGGGAGGAATTTCAGCAACAGCTTGCCTATAAGTGGGAGGAGAAGAATAAAGAACACCAGGCCAGATGCAAAGCGTTTGACGAAAAAGATCTATACGCTAAAGCTCAGGCCCGCAGAGGCAAACAAACAAACCAGGCCCCACTGAGGCAAGGCACTGTAGTGGCCTTCAAACTGAAAAGAGGCTGGGGGTTCACAAAGGAGCTAGATCTTTATCCAGAGGTGTTTGTTAACAGGAGAGATGTGGAATCTCACCTCAGGGAAGGACACCCGGACAGAGACTTGCATCCAGGGGACACTGTAACTTACACCCGGCATTTTGGTGACAAGGGATGGTATGCCCTGAATGTGAGGAAACGTAAAGACTCTACTCCTAATTTAAAGGGTACCAGGCCTAAAACACCAGCAGCACCATCTAGTGCCAAAGTGGTCACAACTACATATTCAGCTGTGACACCAACCCCCAAAACCTTTACCAAAATGACTGTTTGCACTATGACAACTACTGAGACTGCATTGGCTACAGCACCAGTTACCGTGCGAACCCAGGCCACACAAACCCCTTTCGCAGGACATGACCTGACAGTACATGAGTACAAAACCCATGCTCTTCATGTGTTACCAGGAGTAACTTTGACCCATGAACTTCCCAGGCCAGGAAGCAGCCAACGCCAAATGTTACCAGGGGAAAGTCAGTCAATTAGTGCTGGACAGCAGACTGGAGCAGTCTGAGGCAGAAGGACGAGTGAGGGGCTGTGCAGCCAGAGCTGCTGCAGCTCCTGAAGAGTGATATAATGAAGGAAGAACAGCATTTAGTGAACGTGCAGGAAAGCGAAGCACAGGAGAGTGACACCAGGGGAGGACAGCTGAGATTGAGCTATCTCCCTGGGAAGTGCAGATTACCGGTAGCCAGAAGACAGAGGTTGTGAGGGACTCTAGGACTTAAAGCAGCAACCGGCAAGACAGCAGGATTACACATCACCTGTCTGCCCCATTACCCAGGTGACACAGTGACACATAGAGCCCGGGTCGTGATAGAGACCCTGTAAAAAAGATTGAACCACCTGTCATATGGGTTTGTTTCCCACCTTAATCGAGGACAGATAGAACTGTGAGGACCTTGCCAGAAGCCATAGGCAGTAAGGGACTACAATACCACCACACTATGAGGAAGGCTTTTAACTCCACTTGGTAAGGGGGACTCTGAATTCACTTCCAAGCCAGCCAGACTCTGCCTGTACCTGTGATCTGATGCCCTGGACTGTGGCTGCCTGAAGTCTTCAGTAAACCAGGTAAAAAGACTGCAAACCTGTGTCCTCCGTTCTTTACTGCACCATCCACCATCTTCACCTATACACCTGGATACCGGGGGATATACTTCACCTGCAGGAAGGTATACCATCTCAGCTGCCTTAACATCACCCCAGTGGACCCCTTTAAGCAGCATCGGTCCCCACTGACCGAGTACCACAGGTGGCATCACGAACACAAATTTTATTCACTAATTCCCTTAAAGACCTTCCCCTTTTAATTGGGCACGCATGGCCATGAACCAGGTTGCTGCCACCGTGACATCCCCTTTAATTACCGGACCAGGTGCCGGGTACTCCATGGCCCTGGTGGCTGTTCCACATGCTCATATAGATGGCTTAGAAGGGCTGATACTAATGACAGATTCCATAAGGAACATTTATTTCATTCCTATTATTTTCATGAAGAGTATATTAATCTGTACAGATCTTCAAACTCAATACAGCACATATATAAAAAACATATTTCAAAATATAGGATAATAGGATACAGAATACATCTAATTTAGGGTAGACAATTAATTGTGAGCCATGTGAGAGACCATGCAAAATAAAAGGTTTGGGGAGCGCACATGAGTGGTACCAGTTGGAACAATGTTTTGATGAATTAGCACAAGAATAGCTAAGGGGCTTCTAACCTTTAAGGGTTATGCAAGCCCTGCATAACCCTGGTGATAGGCATGAGTTGATGTTGCAAGCACTCGGAACCATGGTGTAACAATCCGTGTTCTCTGGGGAATCTGTGGCATCTCCGGTGCTGGTGAGCGATGAGATCCACGCACATCTGAGTACCGAGCACCACGTGACCACAGGTCCTGAAGATCACGTGACCCCAGGTCCTCAAGGGGTTGAAGGTAAATGCCCCAATCACTGCAGCTCCAGCGCAGCTCCAGCCGTGAACCCTTACAGAGGGATAGGTAATGAATAAAGAAGAAGAGTCGCGGTCTTAATGAAGCACTTAGGGTGGAGATGAACAAGGCATATATCATTAAAGTGAGAAAACCTTTAATATAGAAGTTATCCACAACACGTTTCAATGGCAAGCCAATGTCTTCATCAGGTGATAACCTGATGAAGACGACGGCTTGCTGTTGAAACGCATTGTGGATAACTTCTATATTAAAAGCTTTCTCATTTTAATCATATATGCATTTTTTCATCTCCACCCTAAGCGCTCCATTAAGACCGCGACTCTTCTTCTTTATTCATGTGAGAGACCATGACTGTTGTGGAGGGCCATTCCAATAGACTGAAATTAATTATGCTCTTATTTTATCACTTAACGCCTTTTCCATATTCAACACATAGGTAGTCCAATATGAGATCCCTTTTTTTGAACTAAACATCATTGCTGGAGAACATTGGCTGCATTGTTCAGCCAGCATCTGCCTTTAATAGCAGCAGGTGGATCTGAACTCCACCTGCTGCTGTTAACTTCTTAGATGCTGCTTGTTCAATATGCCTAATGTCCTCCCACAATGTGATTAATGGGGGCCAATAAATTCGTGTACCAGCCTTGCGTTTGCTGAAGGCATCCATACGTGTCAGAATGTTGTTTCTATGAAATTCAGCCAGTGTCGGGATGTGTTATACCATTTTTGTAAATCCCATTCACTTCTTTGAGAGCCATAGAAACAGCGTATTTTATAACCATTTGTGGCCCACCAAATGGTACCACTCCATAGTGAATAAGGCTACGTTCACACTAGCGTTCGGCTAGTGTGCGTCGCGCTAGCGTCGGGCGACGCAGCGGCGACGCACGCGTCATGCGCCCCTATGTTTAACATGGGGGACGCATGCGTTTTTGTTTGTTGCGTTTTCCAACACGTGCGTCTTTTTTGACGCTAGCGTCGGACCAAGAAAACGCTACAAGTTGCATTTTTCTTGCGTCTGATTTTCGTCAAAAAACGACGCACGCGTCGAAAAACGCAGCGTTTTTGCGTGCGTTTGCACGCGTTTTTCGGTGCACAACGCTAGTGTGAACGTAGCCTAACTGAGTAACAAAGTAAAAATTATAAATAATAGTAAGAGAATATGTTGCTCATGGATTTGTGTGGTTAGTTATTTACAAAGCATGAAATAAGCAAAAAGAACACTGCTGCCAGACAAATATAAGGCACAGTCATACTAGTGTTTAATGCTTGAATATTTGAACAGAGCCCCTCATACAATAGACCATGTGGTCAAGAATACATGATGAATATTTACTCTCATCTCTTTTGTAGAACCCTCCGGCATCCATAAATACTAATATTTATGTAAAACACAGAATTACAACATGACAATCTGCTGTTAGTAATACCTGGAATGCATGAGCTTGCTTGATGTCAAATAGATTGATTGGAGCTATGTGCTGTATGGTTTGGTTATATGAATTACCAGATGTTCCAGAACAAAGCCTTAAGGTACACAACAGAAAAACCATCAGGGGACAAGGAGGTTTAGTCAATAACAAATGTACAGAGCAGAAAAAGAAAGGGAGACAAGGAAGTGAAGGCGCTGAGTAATATTGTGATATGGTATATGGAAAATGAGAAACTTGACATGTTTTTAAACAATTTCTTTATGGTAAGAAACAAGAAACGTGACAATGTTATCTCACCAGTAGATGCTATATCATTTGTTCTCACACATAATTTGCTTTAAGCAATAATATTCACACAACATAATAATATTCTAATTATTTTTTGCTCCTCAGTTTGCAATGTGGGTCTTTAAGTATCTGCGACTCCCTCTGTATGGATCCGGACGTTTACATAACATATACGCCAATTATCCATGACTACATGAAACATTAATCTGCTCATAGAAAAACTTTCCGAAAGGGATTAAAAAGGCTTCAAAGTAGTAAACAGATAGCACATTGTAGTTTCAAGTGAACGCGCTCAGTATATGTATTTATATTTCTCATATTAAGCTAAAATGTGCCTTGGCAGAATTTAATAGGATTAATTTTTAACAGGTATGAAATAGGGAGACTGTATGGTTAGCCTAACTCTTTTTTTAGTTCATACTGGTGTGGACTATGTTGATATACCAGCTCTTCTTGTGCAAATAGGATGGCTTGTTAATCACTTATTGGGTTTCAGTACAGATTTTATAAAGTGGTGCTTTTGTGACTTCCATATTTCAGCATTAATTTGACCAAATAGGATGGCTTGTAAATCACTTATTGGGTTTCAGTATAGATTTTATAAAGTGGTGCTTTTGTGACTTCCATATTTCAGCATTAATTTGACCTAAAACTACATCAAATTTTCAAATAGGTTCAAACAGTAAATAAAGAGAAACAAATCAAACAAAATGCATACATATTAGACTTTGATATTTTTGAATTAAGGAAAATGATCCTGCTTTTAGTGTGTCCAGAAATAATCCCAAAATGCGGTAAGAGGTGACAGTGCGGTTTAGCCTCAATGTATTTTGAAGTTCTCCAACTTCTTCTGCAGGAGAACCACAATATAAATGATAAAAAAGAACAAAGTTAAAGTTTTTGGAATTGCCAAGTCAAAATCCTAACCTTAATCTGGAATATTGTGGAATAGGACTGTTGTGGAATGACCTGAAATGAGAAGTACATTGAAGAAAACCCACAAACATATCAGAGTTGACGCTGTTTTGTATGAAGGAAAGGACTAAAATTCCTATAATCCAATATGCAGTACTTATCAACAATTACTGGAAACACTTACCGTAGATACAATTATTGCACAGATTGATTGTCACATTAGATACTAAAAGCAAAAGTTCACATACTTTTTGCTATATATAGATATATGATATTGGATCAATTTCCACAATAAAAAAAATAATGTCTAACATTTTTGGCTAATTTGTTTGATTTAGTTCTCTCAACTACTGTTAAGATTTGTGTAAAAATTTAATTGATCTAGAATACTTGAAATTCTGAAGGGTTCACAAACTTTCAAGAACCACTGTATAACAAAAACCTGCAAATGAATAGTAATGTGCAAAACTTTTAGGCTACGCTGGAAAAAATTCTGCAAAGTATGAATTATTTAAAAAAAGAAGTATTAATAGTTTATTTGTATAAACAGAATGCAATGAATGAACAAAAGGAAAATCTAAATCAAATCAATGTTTTGTGTGAACATGCTTTAATTCCAAAACAGCAACAACGCATCAATTCTTCTTGGTATGCTTGCACAGCTTTTTTAGAGGAATTTGGTAGGGAGGTTGTTCCAAACATCTTGGAGAACTAACCACAGATCTTCTTTAGATGATGCTTCATGAAAATCCTTTTTATGTAATCTTAGACAGTCTTAATGATCTTGAGATTAGGGCTTTGTGGTTCCATATTATCATTTCCAACTCTTGTTATTCTTTATTCTGAAGGAAGTTTTTTAATGACATTGGATATATATTTTGAGCCTTTGCCCTGCTGTAGAATACATTTGGAGTAAATTAGATGCCTCCCTGATGGTATTGTATGAAGTTTAAGTATCTGTCTGTATTTCACAGCACTGTGTACATTGAGAATTGGGCAACATTGAGGACCGTAGATGTAGTGATTAGCCAAGAATTAAATGCAGAAGATGAAAGACACATCATGCTTGTCTATTATTGAAATAGGAAGACGTCCAGCATTGCCTTCAGCTTAAAAATGGAACCCAGATACATCCATATACTGTTCAGAGACGTCTAGCCAAAAGTAGTATTCAGGGAAGAATTGTGGCCAAAAAATATGCCTTCAACATGGAAACAGGGCTAAGTGACTCAACTATGTATAATCACATAGGAACTGGGCTATAAAAACTGTCAGCAAACAAGTTGTTCTGGACTTATGAGTTAAGATGTGGAATTTTTGGCTTTCACACAAGGCTTTTTTTGTCAAAGATCTGGAGAGCAGTAATGTGAGCTGTCCAGATCTTTGACCTATGACTAAGGGTGTGTACACACCTGAAACGTGTCAGACACAAGGCCTCGCCTTTTAATGTTTTAACTATGTTTGAATAAAGAATCTGTTTTATCCATGGATGGTTGTGCCAGAATCTTTCCCCATTTTTTGTCTACCTTCCTGTGATCACCATTGGAAACGGAACCTTCAGGAGTAACTCTGAGCCAAATTTCCAGCTGCACATTCTCAGCGTGGTGAGCTCCTTTGTCTCGCTTCCTCTCCCTGCATGACACCATACTGTTTATGTAGTTGAAGAATATTTTTGTATTATTTTTACTTTCTTTGGCAATGAGCCTCCCTGTTTCAAACTTTTCAGCCTTAATTTGCTTTGTTCACTATTTATTTTTCTCTATAATTATTTAAAGTCTTGTCTCTCCCTTATTGCTTTAATTCTCTAAACACTTTCTTTTTTTCATTTATTGTGCCCCTAACAGCTTTAATTAGCCATCATGCTTTTACCTTATTTCTTTCTTCTTTATTCCCTGGGCTATGTATTGTGCAAATGACCTATGCAGTAGGCTTATAAAAGTGTCGTATTTCATGCTTGGTATATTGTCCTAGATTATGGCAATGTGATCATCTCTAAACTGATGGAATTAACCTAAATATCTTATTAAAAATAAGTGAAAACATATTACTTTGGTATCACTATTATCTAAAAGACACCTAATTTGGTTTATATTATTATTTTGTTCATTCGCTTTTGCATTTTGTTAATTGATAAAAAAGAAACTATTAACTCTTCAATTTTTTAAAAGATTCTAACTGTACAGCATTTTTTGCACAAACATGCTTAAAACTTTTATTCCCAAAGGTCCAACAGCTCAAATATTGGTGTTGTGGCTCCAACAACAAAGTAGAGCTTAAAGGGGTTTTCTACTTTAACCCCTTAATGACAGCCAATACGTCTTTTAACTGACCTAAGATATAAGAGAATAGCCTCCCCATACAGCTGACAATCCAGCACCTGTCGGCTGTACACTATAGCTGACAACTTGCTGCATCAGCCATGGTCAGTGTTGTCACCGTCCATATCTGTTTAACCCCATAGATGCTGCTGTCAATAGTGACTACATCATATAAATGGTTAACAGAGTGTGGGGGTTCATCTTTATCCCAATTGGTGCCCTCAGATGATGATTGTGTGGTCCTGATGTTTTACACGGCTCCCCCTTTCCTTCCCTTTTTTTTTTCTTTTTTCTCTGCTCAGGTGCAGCTCATTACTTATCCTGCTACCAGGCTCATCTACAGTGGTCTATTTAAACAGAGGCCAACAGGCACACCACACTTCCCCTGATGAAGCCCTCTCTGGAGGGCAATACACGTGGGGCCTTGTTCCTGGGTCCGTCCACTTTGTGCATGGGGTGACTTGCCCCTGCCAATATCTACAAACGGGTAATCTATACTCTTTTCTGATCTCTAGGGTTTTTGCTGTATGGGCCTTTGTGTTAATTCACAAACGTTTCCCGGCCAGGGGCTCTTCAGCCCTGGGAATGTTCGTGCTCTATTCCTCCTTTTGTAGGATATATATATTTCTCTGTTAGCCATACTTGTGTGACGGGTTATAAAGTTCAGATTAGCAGTCCCATGAGCCAGTAGTTGTATAGGCCATGTTTAGGTATCTTATTATGCATTAATTGTTATGTGGATTTCATTTCTAATGGACCAGGTTCTCTGCTGTGTTGCATTTTTAGTTATGTTTTAATCCATGTGTGTTGTATCAATAAAAGCCTCTTTTGTATTTTGTGTACATATGACATGGTGTGCATTATTACAGTGGTGCTTTTTTCTACATTATTCAGTCCTGATGTTTGCCATGGCAATTCATGACCAAATAGCGGTTTTAGAGTCTGCCGGCTACAATGACCTGCTCAGAAGTCGGCGACATTTAGGTAGTAAAAACACACATTTTCATTTCTGTCATGCCACTTTGCATTAATTTCTGAAAATCACCTGAAGGGTTAATAAACTACCTGACTGCAGTTTTCAATATGTCAGGGGGTGCTGTATATAAAATGGTATCACTTTTGGGGGTTTCCCAATATACGGGACACCTAAAGGCACTTCAAACAGGGATAGGTCCCTAAAAAATTTTTTTGAAATTTCCTTGAAAAAATGAAAAATTACTGCTACATTTTGAAACCTCCTAAAATGCTAACAAAATAAAACAACATTTTACAAATGGTGCTGATATAAAGCCGACATGTGGGAAATGTTTTTTATCAATGTTTTGCTGTGGTATGACTATCTGGATTAAAGGGATAACCAAAGTTTAAAAATGTTAATTTCTGATATTTTTTATAAATGAAGACAAAACATATCGATCTAAATTTACTATTATCATAAAGTAGAATGTGTCACGAAAAAACAATCTCAAAATCACTGGGATTTATTGAAGCGTTCCAGAGTTATTACCACATAAAGCGACACTGGTCAGATTTAAAAAATTTGGCTCCGTCACTAAGAAGTTAAGAAAGATGGTCCCAAAAGTATTTTTACTTGTAAATTGCAGACAGTCCAGTTTCTATGGTTAGACTGCAGCGATGACATAGCTTTACAGCACACCTCTCTGCTGCGTTCTGTCAATGTGTTCAGTGGCCCACACCATTTTCAACAGTAGCACCACTGATCTCAGTGATTGCCTGCAGTGGTGATGTGTTCTGGCAATGAGATATCACTGTTGTAACCAAAATACAGAAATGTCGCTGGAACCTGGGAGGATGAACACCTGCTCTTTTGGTTATTTTATAATAATAAAAGCTTCTTGGAGCCACTTAAATTGGAAAATGCATTTAATCTTCACTTTTGAACTAAGCTCTTAAAATTCACAAACCGGCACTAAATCTGCCTTGAAATACCACAGCTTTTCTGCAAATGTATTTATAATGAGTGATCAATATTGAAATGATAATTATAAGCAGATGGCTACTGTGAGATATGACACTGTAATCCTAAATCAAACCTCAATAATTTGTGGTTATTGAGAACAGTAGTGATAGGATGATAAGAAGCAGATTAGAAGTATTAGAACTGCTTCTAATCATTACCACAACAGTTAATGCTGTAGATGTTTTCACTTGAAAAAGATGTGCAAATATTACAACTATCGTGTAATTTGTCTCCATTTGAAAAGTTTTTCAGCTAATATAACCTGTCACTTATGACAGATAGACACCAGAGGAAGCCTATTAACTTTTACCCAGATCAAATATTTATTGGAAGCATTTTAACTGTTTGTTAAAGGGAAGGTGCCATAAAAAAAAATTTTTTTTCAGAAATTGTAAAAATGTAAAGAATTAATGATTACATTTTCTTAAAAAATATTATCATTTGTTTATAATTTAGTAAAATATGAAAAATAATTTGAAAAGTTTTGGAATTTCCACTTTTCAACACTAGGGGGAGCAGCTGCTGAAATTTCAGAAAAACCTAGTGTACAAATAGCTCACATTACTGCACTGCAGTAATTCTGGGCGGAGTCTGCTGACGTGTGTGATGTCTCCTTTCCTCTCCTTATGGGTGTTTGCTAAGGGATTAGAGAGGATGATATTCAGGAACCCAGCGAGCAGCCATTTTGTTGGTGACTGCAGAGTATGGCTGCCGTCACACTATCAGTATTTGGTCAGTATTTTACCTCAGTATTTGTAAGCCAAAACCAGGAGTGGAACAAATAGAGGAAAAGTATAATAGAAACATATGCACCACTTCTGCATTTATCACCCACTCCTGGATTTGGCTTACAAATACTGAGGTAAAATACTGACCAAATACTGAGCGTGGACGGCAGCCTTAGGCTACTTTCACACTAGCGATTTTGGCTGTACGGTGCAATGCGTCATTCAGGAGAAAAAACGCATCCTGCAAAGTTGTCTGCAGGATGCGTTTTTCCCCATAGACTAACATTACCGACGCATGTAACGTTTGTGCGTCGAGTCCACCATTTTCGACCGCGCATGCACGGCCGAAACTCCGCCCCCTCATGCCCAGACCTTACAATGGGGCAACGGAAGCGTCGCAAGACTGCTTCCGCTGCCCACGTCGGGCATTTCTTTCACAGCATGCGTCAGTACGACGCACTGTGAAAGGCCCGTACCGACGCTAGTGTGAAAGCAGCCTTATACTGACAAGTAGACAGTCACCATGGCAGGCAGCAAGGATTCTGGGAGATATGTGGTGGAGGGAGCAGGGTGACAGCAGCACAGAGTATTTCAGGAGAGCAGTGTGCTGGTCTATAGGGGCCCCCTGTTTGGTGCGCGGAGCAGCCAGGGATTATACATAGAGCGCTGTCTTATACACACCTGGATGGACCGTCTGCTCCACAGAAATCCAGGAAACATTTCTGAGGATTGATGGCCTGTTCTGATCCAGACTTTGCATGCAGACCCCATTCCCCTCCTCAGATCCTGTCCTGGCGATGTGTGAAAGCGAGGCGACAGGCACAGTCGGGGTGACGCTGGGAAGGAAATGTAGCCATATAGTAACAATAAAAATGAGACCCCTCTCTTCAGCTGCCTCACCAGCCTTCCCCTGACTACACCTAACTGGAGGTCATGCTGTCCCCTCTATTACCCCAGACCCGCGTGCAGGTGCTCAGTCAGAACCACCCTAGAATGGGTCCCCTTTCTGAATATAATACTGACATACAGATCACACATAATACCGCCATGTAGATCACACATAAAACCACCATATAATTCTCACATAATACTGCCACATAGATAGATCACACATAATCCCACAATACAGTTCTCATATAATCCCGTCATATAGTTCTTATATTATTGCACCATACTGATCAAACATAATACAACCATACATATTACATATAATACTGTCATATAGATCACACATAATGCCATCATACAGGTCACACATAATAATTAGCGGCATCAAGTGTGGTCTATATGGCAGCATTATGTAAAAAATATACATTATATGGTGGCATCATGTTTGATCTATATGGCAGCAGTATGCAAAAAATATATATATGGCAACATTACGTTCCGTCCATATTACAGTATTATGTAATAGATATATCTGGCGGCATTATGTATGACCTATATGGCAGTATTATGTAATAAATATATATGGCGGTATATTTATTATGTAAAGGCAGGAAAGTTGTGAGCTATGCCCTTCTGTGACCCCCACAATTATTATTATTTTTTTTTTTTGGGGGGGGGGGGCAATTAGACCTTATGCTATGTCGCCCTATGATTTGTATGTACGCCCCTGGTGACGATCCTCACAGCTTGTCCTGAAAGACAGCAGGCTTGGGGTGTCGGTGAGATTGAGGTGGGTTTCAGGGAGCAGGAGATGGGTGTCAGGGGGCATGGGGTGGGTCAGTGAGCTTAGGGTGGGTGTCAGGGCTCAGTCTCAGTCTTTCCTCTTCTGCTCCCTGGATCACTAGTCTCAGACCACCTGCCCTCTGCTCTGCACTGTATAGTAGGACGATCATGCAGGAGACCTGAGGAGCTGCAGGACTACAACACTTAGGAGCTCAGTCCTGGCATGCTGGGACTTGTAGTGACACAGCAGCTAGAGCTTGCTGAGTGTCATCACCCCCTGGGTCTGCTTCCTTGTGCCAACCATAGCCCAAATGTTAGAACACTATTACTGTGCCAACCATAGCCCACCTCTTTACACTGTGCAGACCTCCCACCTGATCCATAGGTGAAGCCCCCAGGCCGCTGCCTGCCTGCACACTGATCCCCCTGCACCATGCACAGCTGCAGGCAGGGAAGGGTTAACCATTACAGGCCAGCCTGGGTGCCGCCCCTTGTAACCAGGAGGGATCCCCTGCTGCAGAGAATCGCTCTATTTTTAGAATCATGGGGCTTCAGACTCCAGGCTGCAATCTACAGGGACAGTCACTGTGTGGGGTGATGAAGTGTTGCCACAGATCAGTGCTGCACACATAACGCTCCATGTACAGGGAGACACACTGCTGCTGCTGGGGGATTTCCTGCCCCTGGACTGAGGGAGGAAGCTTTCAGCAACACAGGGCAGGTCGTCAGTGATCGCAGCCTGTACTGTAATAAGTACAGGCTGTGATCACTGCTAATGCTGCAGATACTTACCCCAAACCCTCGCTCCCAGCAGCTTCTCCTCAACATCTTCTGTCCTCGCAGCCCACAGCAAACAAAATGGCCGCGATCTCCTCTCACAGCTCCTCTCACAGCTGTGACGTAGCAGCCCAGTGGGCGTGTCCAGGTCACAGCTGAGAGGCAGGAGAAGCGGCCTCAATGTAAGAGATGCTGTCGGGGTCCGACTGTTGGCTCCTATGTCCATGTGTGCCGTAAGTGAGGAGTGCAAGTGTCGTTCCCAGACACACACACCCCCACTAGTCAAAATGGCAGCCCCCAGTGGCACACACAAATGTCAATAAATAAAAAACTATTAAAGTAGTTAATTTAATTTTGTATTAAAAATAATTGATTGTATAATCAATAATTATTAATACAAAAATTAAAATCACGGCACCTTCCCTTTAAAGTTGGAAAACTAATTTTGTACTTGCCTGGATACACAGCACTATTCCACACCGCTGCAGCTCCCAAGTTCTTTGCAAAAGCCTTTAGTACTTCTAGCGCTGAGGCCAACAGTCACAAGAGGGCTATGCACACCACTGACACCAATGACTTGCATTGCCTCCTTTGATATCATGTAATGCCATAATTATAAAGAGAAATAACATATGTTATTGATCTCAATGACATGCATTGCCCCCCTGAACTGAAGACTTATGTGGAGGACAAGGAAGCTACAATGGTGGAAGAAGCAACATAAGGAACTAGATTAAAACCAATGACATGTGAATATATACAGTAGAGGAAATAAGTATTTGATCCCTTTCTGATTTTGTAAGTTTGCCCACTGACAAAGACACGAACAGTGTATAATTTTAAGCGTTGGTTAATTTTAACATTGAGAGATAGCATATCAAAAGTAAAATTCAGAAAATCACATCGTATAAATTATATAAATTTATTTGCATTTTGCAGTGAGAAATAAGTATTTGATCCCCTACCAACCATTAAGAGTTCTGGCTCCTACAGACCAGTTAGAAGCTCCTAATCAACTCATTACCTGAACTAAAGACAGCTGTCTTACATAGTTCCCTTGATAAAAGACTCCAGTCCACAGACTCAATCAGTCAGACTCTAACCTCTACAACATGGGCAAGACCAAAGAGCTTTATAAGGATGTCAGGGACAATATCATAGGCCTACACTAAGCTGGAATGGGCTACAAAACCATAAGTAAGACGCTGGGTGAGAAGGAGACAACTGTTGGTGCATTAGTAAGAAAATGGAAGAAATACAAAATGACTGTCAATCAACATCAATCTGGGGCACCATGCAAAATCTCACCTCGTGGGGTATCCTTGATCATAAGGAAGGTGTGAGATCAGCCTAAAACTACACAGGAGGAACTTGTTAATTATCTCAAGGCAGCTGGGACCACAGTCACAAAAAAAAACCATTGGTAACACATTACATCATAAAGATTTAAAGTCTTCCAGTGCCCGCATGGTCCCCCTGCTTAAGAAGGAACATGTGCAGGCCCTTCTGAAGTTTGCCAATGAACACCTGGATGATTTTATGAGTGATTGGGAGAAGGTGCTGTGGTCAGATGAGACAAAAATTTAGGTCTTTGACATTAACGCAACTCGCCGTGTTTGGAGGAAATGAAATGCTGCCTTAGACCCAAAGAACATTGTCCCCACTGTCAAGCATGGAGGTGGAAACATTATGTTTTGGGGGTGTTTCTCTGCTTGGGACACAGGACTACTTCACCGCATCAATGGGAGAATGGATGAAGCCATGTACCGTAAAATCCTGAGTGACAACCTCCTTCCCTCCGCCAGGACAATAAAAATGGGTCGTGGCTGGGTCTTCCAGCAAGACAATGACCCAAAACATACTGCCAATGCAAGAAAGGAGTGGCTCAAACAGAAGCACTTTAAAATCATGAAGTGGCCTAGCCAGTCTCCAGACCTTAATCACATAGAAAACTTATTAAGGGAGTTGAAGCTTCGAGTTGCCAAGTGATGGCCTCAAAATCTTGCTGTGCGTGCCAACAAGGGTTTTGCCACCAAGTATTAAGTCTTGTTTGCCATAAAATCAAATACTTAATTCTCACTGCAAAATTCAAAAAAATTATATAATTTATACAATGTTATTTTCTGGATTTTATTTTTGATGTTCTATCTCTCACTGTTAAACTTAACCTACCCTTAAAATGATAGACTGTTCATTTCAAACTTAGAGTGCCTTGCAAAAGTATTCGGCTCCCTGGAACTTTTCAACCTTTTCCCACATATCATGCTTCAAACATAAAGATACCAAATGTAAATTTTTGGTGAAGAATCAACAAAAAGTGGCAGACAATTGTGAAGTTGAATGAAATTTGTTGGTTATTTTACATTTTTGTGCGAATTCGAAAACTGAAAAGTGGGGCGTGCAATATTATTCGGCCCCTTTACTTTCAGTGCAGCAAACTCACTCCAGAAGGTCATTGTGGATCTCTGAATGATCCAATGTTGTCCTAAATGCCTAATGATGATAAATATAATCCACCTGTGTGTAATCAAGTCTCCGTAGAAATGCACCTACTCTGTGATAGTCTCAGGGTTCTGTTTGAAGCATAGAGAGCATCATGAAGACCAAGGAACACAACAGGCAGGTCCATGATACTGTTGTGGAGAAGTTTAAAGCCAGATTTGTATACAAAATGATTTCCAAAACATTAAACATCCCAAGGAGCACTGTGCAAGCGATCATATTGAAATGGAAGGAGTATCATGCCAATGCAAATCTACCAAGACCCACCTGTCCCTCTAAACTTTCATCTCAAACAAGGATAAGACTGTTCAGAGATGCAGCCAAGAGGCCCATGATCACTCTGGATGAACTGCAGAGATCTACAGCTGAGGTGGGACAATCTGTCCATAGGACAACAATCAGTCGCACACTGCACAAATCTGGCCTTCATGGAAGAGTGGCAAAAAGAAAGCCATTTCTCAAAGATATCCATAAAAAGTGTCATTTAAAGTTTGCAACAAGCCACCTGGGAGACACACCAAACATGTGGAAGAAGGTGCTGTGGTCAGATGAAACCAAAATCAAACTTTTTGGCAACAAAGCCAAATGATATGTTTGGCATAAAGGCAATCGAGAATCTGTGGAAAGAGCTGAAAACTGCTGTTCACAAATGATCTCAATCAAACCTCACTGAGCTCGAGCTGTTTGCTAAGGAAGAATAGGCAAGAATTTCAGTCTCTCGATGCACTTAACTGATAGAGACATACCCCAAGCGACTTGCAGCTGTAATTGCAGCAATAGGTGGCGCAACAAAGTATTAAGTTAAAGCCGAATAATATTGCACGCCCCACTTTTCAGTTTTTGAATTTCCACAAAAATTTAAAATAACCAATAAATTTCATTCAACTTTTCAATTGTGTTCCACTTGTTTATTCTTTACCAAAAACTTACATTTGGTATCTTTATGTTTGAAGCATGATATGTGGGAAAAGGTGGACGAGTTCCAGGGAGCTGAATACTTTCATAAGGCACTGTAAGGAAAAGGGGGAGGCATGTGCCCTGTGAGGGTCACAGTTCTCAATCCCAATGCCTATTAGATATGACATTCCTTTCCTGCCACACATATCCATAAGGGGTAATAACCTCAGAATATGATTCCCATGGAAGTCCAAATTTATAGCATATAAAAAAAGAAAAAAAAATTGAAAAAGAGATTTTTAATACAAGAATAAAAGGAATGTGCTTCATTGATATACAAAGAAGTAGTAAGTGATGATTATATATGGATCCTGCAGGACTTCATGAGTGGGATAAGTCATGAATCATGATTCTTCGATATATTCATATTTCTGAGATAATCTGAAAAATAAAAGAAAAAAAATGAATATCATCCTTATTGCTATATTCCTCTGAAAGGAAATAGTCCACAAGTTGGGCAGAGGGATGTCACACAAAAATACACCAGGATCAAAGAACTGTTAGTATTCTGAAGCTCCCTAATTTTTAGTAATTTAACCCTTTCACCTCCCCGTCTTAGTGGCAGAAACAGTCCACTTTTAACATAATAATACAGTTTATACATCCAAGACAGGGATAAAAGCTTTCTCTACACTTGCCGGTTAGGGAAGTTTGGATTGAGGACTTTTGGGGGCCTATGTCTGAATGGACTAGTCTATGTTTAATGTTCCTTGAACGCTTATATGAGATTAGAGGTGGCAGTTTTTATTCCTCAATTTCTGAGAGGCATCAAGGTCAAGGTAAAGAGGCTTATTCGCCATGCAATGCTCCTCTGGGAAATATAATATGCAAATTGCCTCTTCTGAAAAATAGAGGACTTGAAGAGGCAATTTGCATATTATATTTCCCAGAGGAGCATTGCATGGCGAATAAGCCTGCTTACTTTGACAAGCCAGAGATGGTATGTCACTCTCCATAAGGAGAAATGATACCCCTTAGACCCCAGTCCAGAGCCTCTCACCTAGCCAAATTAGTTCTCATGCTTCGCACTGACGAGGGCCAACAGCCCGAAACACCGTGTTTGCAAATTGAGATACTAATTTGGCTTTTATCCTAAGTCATATTGCACGACTCGTTAAAGAGTTGATTGTGACTTGTAGGATCGCTACTTCCAACAGGTGGCGCTATAGAGTTTAAGTCCTCTTTTTTTCAGAAGAGGCAATTTGCATATTATATTTCCCAGAGGAGCATTGCACGGCGAATAAGCCTCCTTACCTTGACAAGCCAGCGATGGTATGTCACTCTCCATAAGGTGAAAAAAATGGAAATTTGGCAAAAATTTTGAATTTTTATTCTGTTAAACCAGAGAGTTATGTGACACAAAATAGTTAATAAATAACATTTCCCACATGTCTAATTTACATTAGTACAATTTTGGAAGCAAAATATTTTATTGCTAGGAAGTTATAAGGGTTAAAATTTGACCAGTGATTTCTCATTTTTACAGCAAAATTTACAAAACCATTTTTTTAGGGAACACCTCACATTTGAAGTCAGCTTGAGGGGTCTATATGGCTGAAAAGACCCAAAAGTGACACCATTCTAAAAACAAATCAAGGTGCCCAAAACCACATTTAAGAAGTTTATTAACCCTTCAGGTGTTTCACAGCAGAGGAAGCAACATAGAAGGAAAAAAATGAACATTTAACTTTTTAGTCACAAAAATGATCTTTTAGCAACAATTTTTTATTTTACCAAGGGTAAAAGGAGAAACTGGACCCCGAGAGTTGTGGCCCAATTTGTCCTGAGTACGTGCGATACCCCATATGTGGGGGGGAACCACTGCTTGGGAGCACGACAGGGCTCAGAAGGGAAGGTGTTGTGAATTCTGTGGCTGAGTTCACTTCTGTGGTCACAAGTGGTATTGCAGTCTCTGGGCTTCCTCCCTCAGGTGTTTTGGTGAGCTCGTTGGCTGCCTTGCTATTTAGCTCCACCTGAGTCTGTCTTCCTTGCTCCTTGTCAATGTTCCAGTGTTGGATCTGAGCTACTGCATCTTTCCTTGGGCCTGCTGCTCTGCTAGATAAGTGCTTCTAGTTTGTTTTCTGTTTTTTTCTGTCCAGCTTGCTATTGTCTTTTGCTGGAAGCTCTGAGAAGCAGAGGGGTGCACCGCCGTGCTGTTAGTTCGGCACGGGTCTTTTTGCCCCTTTGCGTGGTTTTCGTTTTAGGGTTTTTTGTAGACTGCATAGTTCTCTTTGCTATCCTCGCTCTGTCTAGAATATCGGGCCTCACTTTGCTGAATCTATTTCATTCCTACGTTTGTCTTTTCATCTTGCTAACAGTCATTATATGTGGGGGGCTGCCTATTCCTTTGGGGTATTTCTCTGAGGTAAGTCAGGCTTGTATTTCTATCTTCAGGCTAGTCAGCTCCTCAGGCAGTGCCGAGTTGCATAGGTAGTTGTTAGGCGCAATCCACTGCTGCTTATAGTTGTGTGAGGATAGATCAGGTACTGCAGTCTACAGAGATTCCACGTCTCAGAGCTCGTCCTATTGTTTTTGGTTATTGCCAGATCTCTGTATGTGCGCTGATTACTGCACGCTGTGTTGCCTGATTGCCAGCCATAACAGTACAAGGAGCCACACCAATGATTCCCAATAGAGGGAAAAAAGAAATCCTGACATCATTTTTTTTTCTTAGCTCTGTCTTCAGTCTTTTTTTTCCCCTAGACATTAGAGTGCTTCAGGACACAGCTGTGGACATGGATATTCAGGCTCTGTGCTCCTCAATGGATAATCTCGTTGTAAATGTACAAAAGATTCAAGATACTATTGATCAGAAATCGATGCTAGAACCAAAAATTCCGATTCCTGATTTGTTTTTTGGTGACAGAACTAAGTTCCTGAGCTTCAGAAATAATTGTAAGCTATTTTTGGCCTTGAAACCTCATTCTTCTGGTAATCCTATTCAACAGGTTTTGATTATTATTTCTTTTTTGCGTGGCGACCCACAGGACTGGGCGTTTTCTCTTGCACCAGGAGATTCTGCATTGAGTAATGTTGATGCATTTTTCCTGGCGCTCGGATTGCTTTACGATGAGCCTAATTCAGTGGATCAGGCTGAGAAAAATCTGCTGGCTTTATGCCAGGGTCAGGATGATGTAGAAGTATATTGTCAGAAATTTAGGAAATGGTCAGTACTCACTCTGTGGAATGAATCTGCACTAGCGGCTTTGTTCAGAAAGGGTCTCTCTGAAGCTCTTAAGGATGTAATGGTGGGATTTCCTATGCCTGCTGGTTTGAATGAGTCTATGTCCTTGGCCATTCAGATCGGTCGTCGCTTGCGCGAGCGTAAATCTGTGCACCATCTGGCGGTACTGCCTGAGAGTAAACCTGAGCCTATGCAGTGCGACAGGACTATGACTAAAGTAGAACGGCAAGAACACAGACGTCTGAACAGACTGTGTTTCTATTGTGGTGATTCTACTCATGCTATTTCTAATTGTCCTAAACGCACTAGGCGGTTCGATAGCTCTGCCGTTATTGGTACTGTACAGTCCAAATTCCTTTTGTCCATTACCTTAATGTACTCTTTGTCATCGTATTCTGTCATGGCGTTTGTGGATTCAGGCGCTGCCCTGAATCTGATGGATTTGGATTATGCTAAACGTTGTGGATTTTTCTTGGAGCCTTTGCGGTGTCCTATTCCGTTGAGAGGAATTGATGCTACACCTTTGGCCAAGAATAAGCCTCAGTACTGGGCCCAGCTGACCATGTGCATGGCTCCTGCACATCAGGAAGTTATTCGCTTTCTGGTACTGCATAATTTGCATGATGTGGTCGTGTTGGGGTTGCCATGGCTACAAACCCATAATCCAGTATTGGATTGGAACTCTATGTCGGTAACCAGCTGGGGTTGTCAGGGAGTACATGGTGATGTTCCATTTTTGTCTATTTCGTCATCCATTCCTTCTGACATCCCAGAGTTCTTGTCGGACTTTCAGGATGTATTTGAAGAGTCCAAGTCTGATGCCCTACCTCCGCATAGGAATTGTGATTGTGCTATCGATTTGATTCCTGGTAGTAAATTCCCTAAGGGTCGTTTATTTAATTTGTCCGTACCTGAACACACCGCTATGCGCAGTTATGTGAAGGAGTCCCTGGAGAAGGGACATATTCGCCCATCGTCGTCACCATTGGGAGCAGGGTTCTTTTTTGTAGCCAAGAAGGATGGTTCGCTAAGACCGTGTATTGATTACCGCCTTCTTAATAAGATCACTGTTAAGTTTCAGTATCCCTTGCCATTGATTTCTGACTTGTTTGCTCGGATTAAGGGGGCTAGTTGGTTTACTAAGAATGATCTTCGTGGTGCGTATAATCTGGTGAGAATCAGGCAGGGAGATGAATGGAAAACGGCATTTAATACGCCTGAGGGTCATTTTGAGTATCTGGTGATGCCGTTCGGACTTGCCAATGCTCCATCTGTTTTTCAGTCTTTTATGCATGACATTTTCCGTGAGTATCTGGATAAATTCTTGATTGTTTACTTGGATGACATTTTGATCTTCTCAGATGATTGGGAGTCTCATGTGAAGCAAGTCAGAATGGTTTTCCAGGTACTGCGTGCTAATTCCTTGTTCGTGAAGGGATCAAAGTGTCTCTTCGGTGTGCAGAAAGTTTCATTTTTGGGGTTCATCTTTTCCCCTTCTACTATCGAGATGGATCCGGTTAAGGTTCAGGCCATCCAGGATTGGACTCAGCCGACATCTCTAAAAAGTCTGCAGAAATTCCTGGGCTTTGCTAATTTTTATCGTCGCTTCATCTGTAATTTTTCTAGCATTGCCAGACCATTGACCGATTTGACCAAGAAGGGTGCTGATTTGGTTAATTGGTCTTCTGCTGCCGTGGAAGCTTTTCAGGAGTTGAAGCGTCGTTTTTGCTGTGCCCCTGTGTTGTGTCAACCTGATGTTTCTCTTCCGTTCCAGGTCGAGGTTGATGCTTCTGAGATTGGTGCAGGGGCGGTTTTGTCACAGAGAGGTTCTGGTTGCTCAGTGTTCAAACCATGTGCTTTCTTTTCCAGGAAATTTTCTGCTGCTGAGCGTAATTATGATGTGGGCAACCGAGAGTTGCTGGCCATGAAGTGGGCATTCGAGGAGTGGCGTCATTGGCTTGAGGGTGCTAAGCATCGCGTGGTGGTATTGACTGATCATAAGAACTTGACTTATCTCGAGTCTGCCAAGCGTTTGAATCCTAGACAGGCCCGTTGGTCGTTATTTTTTGCTCGTTTTGATTTTGTGATTTCATACCTTCCGGGCTCTAAAAATGTGAAGGCGGATGCTCTGTCTAGGAGTTTTGTGCCCGACTCTCCGGGGTTATCTGAGCCGGCGAGTATCCTCAAGGAAGGAGTCATTGTGTCTGCCATCTCCCCTGATTTGCGGAGAGTGTTGCAGAAATTTCAGGCTAACAAACCTGATCGTTGTCCGGCCGAGAAACTGTTCGTCCCTGATAGGTGGACTAGTAAAGTTATCTCTGAACTTCATTGTTCGGTGCTGGCCGGTCATCCAGGAATCTTTGGTACCAGGGAGTTGGTTGCTAGATCCTTCTGGTGGCCATCTCTGTCACGGGATGTGCGTGCTTTTGTGCAGTCCTGTGGAATTTGTGCTAGGGCTAAGCCCTGCTGTTCACGTGCCAGTGGGTTGCTTTTGCCCTTGCCGGTCCCGAAGAGGCCTTGGACACATATTTCGATGGATTTCATTTCTGACCTTCCCGTTTCTCAAAAAATGACGGTCATTTGGGTGGTCTGTGATCGCTTTTCTAAAATGGTCCATCTGGTGCCCTTGGTTAAATTGCCTTCCTCCTCTGATTTGGTGCCTTTGTTCTTCCAGCATGTGGTTCGTTTACATGGCATTCCTGAGAATATTGTTTCTGACAGAGGTTCCCAGTTTGTCTCGAGGTTCTGGCGAGCCTTTTGTGGTAGGATGGGCTGACCTATCTTTCTCCTCGGCCTTCCATCCTCAGACTAATGGCCAGACCGAACGAACCAATCAGACCTTGGAAACATATCTGAGATGTTTTGTTTCCGCTGACCAGGATGATTGGGTGTCATTTTTGCCGTTGGCTGAGTTCGCCCTTAATAATCGGGCCAGCTCGGCTACCTTGGTCTCTCCATTTTTCTGCAATTCTGGGTTCCATCCTCGTTTCTCTTCAGGACAGGTTGAGTCTTCGGACTGTCCTGGTGTGGATTCTGTGGTGGACAGGTTGCAGCAGATCTGGACTCAGGTAGTGGACAATTTGACCTTGTCCCAGGAGAAGGCTCAGCTTTTCGCTAATCGCAGACGCCGTGTGGGACCCCGACTTCGTGTTGGGGATTTGGTTTGGTTATCTTCTCGTCATATTCCTATGAAGGTTTCCTCTCCTAAATTTAAACCTCGTTTTATTGGTCCGTATAGGATTTCTGAGATTCTCAATCCGGTGTCTTTTCGTCTGACCCTCCCAGACTCCTTTTCCATACATAATGTATTCCATAGGTCGTTGTTGAGGAGATACGTGGCACCTATGGTTCCATCTGTGGAGCCTCCTGCCCCTGTTTTGGTGGAGGGGGAATTGGAGTATATTGTGGAGAAGATTTTGGATTCTCGTGTCTCTAGACGGAAACTCCAGTATCTGGTCAAATGGAAGGGTTATGCTCAGGAAGATAATTCCTGGGTTTTTGCCTCTGATGTCCATGCCCCAGATCTTGTTCGTGCCTTTCATGTGGCTCATCCTGGTCGGCCTGGGGGTTCTGGTGAGGGTTCGGTGACCCCTCCTCAAGGGGGGGGTACTGTTGTGAATTCTGTGGCTGAGTTCACTTCTGTGGTCACAAGTGGTATTGCAGTCTCTGGGCTTCCTCCCTCAGGTGTTTTGGTGAGCTCGTTGGCTGCCTTGCTATTTAGCTCCACCTGAGTCTGTCTTCCTTGCTCCTTGTCAATGTTCCAGTGTTGGATCTGAGCTACTGCATCTTTCCTTGGGCCTGCTGCTTTGCTAGATAAGTGCTTCTAGTTTGTTTTCTGTTTTTTTCTGTCCAGCTTGCTATTGTCTTTTGCTGGAAGCTCTGAGAAGCAGAGGGGTGCACCGCCGTGCTGTTAGTTCGGCACGGTGGGTCTTTTTGCCCCTTTGCGTGGTTTTCGTTTTAGGGTTTTTTGTAGACTGCATAGTTCTCTTTGCTATCCTCGCTCTGTCTAGAATATCGGGCCTCACTTTGCTGAATCTATTTCATTCCTACGTTTGTCTTTTCATCTTGCTAACAGTCATTATATGTGGGGGGCTGCCTATTCCTTTGGGGTATTTCTCTGAGGTAAGTCAGGCTTGTATTTCTATCTTCAGGCTAGTCAGCTCCTCAGGCAGTGCCGAGTTGCATAGGTAGTTGTTAGGCGCAATCCACTGCTGCTTATAGTTGTGTGAGGATAGATCAGGTACTGCAGTCTACAGAGATTCCACGTCTCAGAGCTCGTCCTATTGTTTTTGGTTATTGCCAGATCTCTGTATGTGCGCTGATTACTGCACGCTGTGTTGCCTGATTGCCAGCCATAACAGGAAGGAGCGCCATTTTACTTTTTGAATGAAAAGTTGGCTCGAATCTTTAGCGAACACCATGTCGTGTTTGAAGAGCCCCTGTGTGCCCAAAGATTAGAGCTCCCACAAGTGACCGCATTTTGGAAACTAGACCCCCCAAGGAACTTATCTAGATGCATAGTGAGCATTTTAAACCCCCGAGGTGCTTCACAAATTGATCTGTAAAAATGAAAAGTACTTTTTTTCACAAAAAAGAATTTTAGCCTCAATTTTTTCATTTTCACATGGGCAACAGGATAAAATGGATACTAAAATTTTTTGGGCAATGTCTCCTGAGTACAACGATACATCATATGTGGGGATAAACTACTGTTTGGGTGCACAGCAGGGCTCTGAAGGGAAGGAGCGCCATTTGACTTTTTGAATGGAAAATTAGCTCCAATCGTTAGCGGACACCATGTCACGGTTTGGAGAGCCCCTGTGTGCCTAAACATTGGAGCTCCCCAACAAATGACCCCATTTTGGAAACTAGGCCCCCCAAGGAACTTATCTAGATAAGTGGTGAGCACTTTGAACCCCCAAGTGCTTCACAGTAATTTATAATGCAGAGCTGTGAAAATAAAAAATCATTTTTCTTTCCTCAAAAATGATTTTTTTTGCCCGCAATTTTTTATTTTCACAAGGGTGACAGGAGAAATTAGACCCCAAAAGTTGTTGTCCAGTTTGTCCTGAGTATGCTGGCACCCCATATGTGGGGGTAAACCACTGTTTGGGCACACGTCGGGGTTTGGAAGGCAGGGAGCACCAGTTGACTTTATGAACGCAAGATTGGCTGGAATCAATAGTGGCGTTTGGATAGACCATGATGTGCCTAAACAGTGAAAACCCCTCAATTCTAACTTCAACACTAACCCTAATCCCAACTCTAACCATGACCCTAATCACAACCCTAACTCCAACACACCCCTAACCACAACTCTATCCCCAACACACCCCTAACCTTAATCCCAACCCTAACCCCAACACACCCCTAACCCTAATCCCAACCATAACCCTAACCACAAGCCTAACCTTAACACACCCCTAACCCTAATCTTAACCCTAATTCCAACCCTAACCCTAATTCCAACCCTAACTCTAATTCCAACCCTAAGGCTATGTGCCAACTTTGCAGATTTGTGTGCTGATTTTTCTTCACCGTTTTTGAAAAATCCGCAGGTAAAATGCACTGCGTTTTACCTGTGGATTTACTGTGGATTTCCAGGTTTTTTTATGCGGATTTCACCTGCGGATTCCTATACAGGAACAGGTGTAAAATGCTGCAGAATCCGCACAAAGAATTGACATGCTGCGGAAAATACTGAGCAGTATTTTCCGCACCATGGGCACAGAGGATTTGGTTTTCCATAGGTTTACATGGTACTGTAAACGTGATGGAAAACTGCTACGAATCCACAGAGGCCAATCCCCTGCGGATCCGCAGCCAAATCCGCACCATGTGCACATAACCTAATTTTAACCCTAACCCTAATTCTAACTGTAACCCTAACCCTAATTGCAACCCTAACCATAGTTCTAACCCTAACCCTAACCCTAGTTCTAACCCTAACCCTGGTGGAAAAATAAATATATTTTCTTTATTTTATTATGTTCCCTACCTATGGGGTGATAAAGGGGGGTTATTTACTATTTTTTTTATTTTGATCACTGTGATATGATCTATCACAGTGATCAAAATGAATGAACGAATCTGCCGGCCGGATACACCCGCCATTTTGGAAGATGGCGGTGCCCATGCAGAAGATGGATGGACATCGGGAGGGACACCGAAGGTCAGTAAGTATGGGGGGGGTGGGATTGTAGCACGGGGGGAGCAGACAGGAGGACGGAGGTGAGCAGAGGACAGGACAGAGAGGAGGAGATCAGTGGCGGTGGCAGATCGTGGTCTCCAGCCATGGCCGATGATATTGCAGCATCGGCCATGGCTGGATTGTAATTGGTGAAATATTACGATTGCTCTGATTCACTGTTTCACTTTCAACAGCCAATCAGAGCGATCGTAGCCATGGGGGGGGAAGACACCCCCCTTGGGCTCAAGTACCACTCCCCCTGTTCCTGCAGGTCGGGTGAAATTTCAGTTAACCCTTTCACCCGATCTGCAGGAACGCGATCCTGCCATGACGCCACATAGGCGTCACAGGTCAGATTGGCACCGACTTTCTTGATGCCTACATGGCATCACAGGTTGGGAAGGGGTTAAATAAACAGCCACACGATGGATTTCATCAACCATGGTATCATTTTCATCAATATATCTGCTGACCTGAAACTGTCTGTAGGTTACTCTACACAATCCTGCTGACAGGTTCCCTTTAAAAGACTGATGATTTTCATAACTTCTTCCGCCCATTTTTTAGAGTTTTGCTGGGATAATTCTCTGTTTAAATTTTTTTTGTCATTTGATCGAGCAAAGTTTTTAACCTATTTCCGACATGAGGCGTAATAGTATGTCAATGTAGGACACCCTCCCATTGATGTGAGCCCACATCTTTCCCTGCACATGTCAGCTGTTTTGGACAGCAGACAGGTGCCCAGAACAGCCGCGGGGGCAATCGCGATCCACCTGCTGGTATCTTACCCATTAAATGCCGCTGTCAAACGCTGACAGCGGCATTTAACATCAGCTTTGCATGCAAAAAGTAAGCCCTCACTCAACCCGAGATCAAGAAAATTGGAGATGCTACGAGTATTGGAAAATGGCACAATTTCTTTATTTATTAACAAAGCTTATAATTTTTTATTTTACCACTTAGATAAAAAAAGAACCTGGAAATTTTTGGTGTCAATGAACTCGTTTTGACCTGGAGAATCATAATAGCAGGTCAGTTTTAACATTTAGTGAACATAGTAAAAAAAAGCAAAACAAAAAACAACTGTGGGATTGCACTTTTTTTTGCAATTTCACCGCACTTGGAATTTTTTCCCATTTTCCAGTACAAAATATGTTAAATCCAATAATCGTTCAAAAGTACAACTTGTCCCACATAAAACAAGCCCTCACATGGCCATATTGATTGAAAAATAAAAAAAGTTATGGCTTTGGGAAGAAGGGGAGCAAAAAATGAACAGATTGTGTATGAGGCGCTCATTTACGTCATGTCTAATAGAGTGTGTATCTGAGTCCCACTTACATCAGATTTTTGGCAGTTTTTGCTTCATTCACAAATTACACTGAAATTTCCAATTTTTAATAAAGATTTTGATTTACTTCAATTATTTTTTTTTAAATCGTTTGCTTTATATATGTCATTATACAGGAAAGACTGTTTCTTAACATTTTTTTCCTGTAAACTCCAATTTCTCATAAATTTTGTTTGTTTTATTGTCAGTAGTGTTGAGCGATACCGTCCGATACTTGAAAGTATCGGTATCGGATAGTATCGGCCGATACCCGAAAAGTATCAGATATCGCCGATACGGATACCCGATACCAATACAAGTCAATGGGACACCAAGTATCGGAAGGTATCCTGATGGTTCCCAGGGTCTGAAGGAGAGGAAACTCTCCTTCAGGCCCTGGGATCCATATTAATGTGTAAAATAAAGAATTAAAATAAAAAATATTGATATACTTACCTTTCCGGAGGCCCCTGGATATCACCGCTGGTAACCGGCAGCCTTCTTTGCTTAAAATGAGCGCGTTTAGGGCCTTCCATGATGTCATGGCTTCTGATTGGTCGCGTGCGGCTCATGTGACTGCCACGCGACCAATCACAAGCCGTGACATCATTCTCAGGTCCTAAATTCCTAGAATGAGGAGTTTAGGGCCTGAGAATGACGTCGCAGCTTGTGATTGGTCGCGTGGCGGTCACATGAGCCGCACGCGACCAATCAGAAGCCGTGACATCACGGAAGGCCCTAAATGCGCTCATTTTAAGCAAAGAAGGCTGCCGGTTACCAGCGGTGATGTCCATTGGCCTCCGGAGAGGTGAGCATATCAATATTTTTTATTTTAATTCTTTATTTTACACATTAATATGGATCCGATACCGATTCCCGATACCACAAAAGTATCGGAACTCGGTATTGGAATTCCGATACCGCAAGTATCGGCCGATACCCATTGCGTTATCGGAATGCTCAACACTAATTGTCAGTCCTTACAGTGGAGTCAAAGTTTGACACCGTTGTTCCCAGCAGTGATATGGAAGTCAGACATGCTTTCAGGGGTCTTCCCCATGCTGTTCTCCTTCAATTTAGCACTTTTTCAATCCATGTCAACATTTTCACTGGCCCCTAAATCTTCCTGTAAGATCTGCTGGAAAATGCTGAAATTTACCATTGACTCCCATTATTCTCGTTATTAGAAACAAGCATCTGAGCACTAAAAATCGCTTGGTTTGAGTAATGAGCATCCAAGCATTTTAGTGCCCATTTATCCCTAAATTTCACCTACAGTATATAAATGTTTTCTAAAGTTATCTATTTCTTAAAGGATCATTTTGACAACCACATTGATAACAACTTGCAGATAAAATATACAAAGTATTTTTCTTCTCCATATTATGGATATTAAATCAAACACACATGTATTATGAGCAGACTGGACAAGACTTATATAAGCATGACATTTTAATCCATATGGTTAGATTTAGGGCTGCGATTTTATAGCATGAGATATCTTCCATGAAAGAATTCTATTATGTATCGTTTAATGCCCTAACGCTACAGAGATTAGCCTATGAAAAATGTTAAATTACTTTCCAAGTTGCTCAGGCTTCTTAATATCTCTGTTGTACTGCAATGTTTATTTAATGTTTCCCCACTTAAATTCACATTGCAAATCTACAGAATCTGTCATACTAGTTGAAATGTAATTCAGATATCGTTTTTGTGAAAGAACAAAATAATAGAACAAATAATGTAACTTAAGTCTCACCATACATAGTAAGTCCTGTATTTGCTCTTGGAGAGCTGGTTGAAAAATACAATGCAGTGAGTAAACCCCAAAGGATTTGTCAGAAAATCTTTAGTTTCCTTTATGATTCAACATTTTCTATGCAATGCCATACTACAAAATAATTCTTCAAATTTGTTATTTGGCAAACCCCAAACAACTAATTTTCCTGATAAATTCATTCCAATGCAAAAATGAGAACACTCTTGTGAAAGTCTTAGGAGCAAAGCTAAAATTTAGACTGCATAATTGTAATTAACAAGAATTCAACCACAGGTAAATCTAATTGCTCCTTAAAGAGGTATCCATCAGACAGTTGACAATAAAAAGTTCTTACTTAAAGAAAACCTGTTCCATTTCATGCTGTCAGCAATGGCACCACATGGAAGAGGAATGTCACAAGATCTGAAAAAGAAAATAATTTCCCTACACAAGGAAAGTGAAAGCTACAAGAATATGAGCAAAGCTTTTCTTATCAGTCAGAATATTGAATCAAATCAGTCAGAATATTGAATCAAAAAGCAAAAGTTGTCCAAAAATTTCACAAAGATGGAACTGCAACCATCTCACACATAGATGTCCAAGCCTACCACGAACGTTAACACCTGAACAGAAGCATCTTCTGATGAGAAAGGTTGAAGAAAATTGATATGCAAGTTCTGGAAAATTAGCTAAAGAAGTGCAAAATCAAACCGAGGTGAGTATTTCCTATGACACAATTTGGTATATACTGCAGAGGAATGACATGCATGGTTGTCATCTACTAAGAAAGCCACTCCTAAAGGCCATGCAAAAAAAGCCCATTTAAAAGTTGCCACAGCCTATGATGAAAAATAAGAACACTACTGGGTGTTAGGGCTAGCGGAACGCACCGAGTAAATAGATGAAGTTATTGGTGCGTTCGCAGCCTGGGGTCCACCGTGCAGGAGGAACCTGCTGCTAGCAAATGGCACTATATGGCGGTATAAGCCATAATCTCCCTGGTGGCCAAGGCGTCCTTCACATGTTCTGCCAGTCCTTTCCAGAACCCTGGAGTAAGGACTTTTTCCGGCCACTCCACCTCTGAGGCCAGAGTCCGGAACTGGACGGCGAACTGGCTGACCCTGGATGAACCCAGTTGGAGTGCCGTATCGTGGGTGACACGAGGTCCTAAAAAGACATGTTTCAGAGAGTCCAGGAAGAGAGGAGCACTCTGCACCACATGATCATTGCGCTCCCACAGCGGCGTTGCGCACTACAACGTCCTGCCCGACAAAAAAGGGATAAGATAAAACCCACTTTCGCCCGTTCCGTAGGAAAGCGTGCAGCCAGAAGCTCTAGATGTATGGAGCACTGACTCATGAATCCCCGACATTGCTTACTGTCACGAGCAAACTTGTCTGGAAGTGGGAGATGGGATAAAGTCAGAGCAGGGGTGGCGGAGGACAAACTGGCTGCAGCCCCACTAGCAGCCTGTACAGCAACTGCGGTAACATCCACAGCTGAGGTTGTGCGTTCTAGAACCGCCAACCTACCCTCCAGCTGCTGGATGTACCACTGTAGATGCTGATCGTCTGCCATTTACTAGCCAGACCCTGATGCTAGTATTCTGTTAGGGCTAGCGGAATGCACCGAGTAAATAGATGAAGTTATTGGTGCGTTCACAGCCCGGGGTCCACTGTGCAGGAGGAACCCGCTGCTAGAAAATGGCACTATATGGCGGCATAAGCTAACTCTGTTACTTCACAGCATCACCAACAAAAGAAAGCACTGTGCCCTGTTAGACTCACAGGAGTACACAGCTAACTGCTGAGCTGATAGCAGTCAGTGGTCTTCCACACACACAAACTCCTCACTGAAGGTGCCGGTATACTAGGGGCTTATTTCAGCCGGGACTCTGAATACATACACACAAGACCACACTGGCACAAAGCACATAACATAGCTTGATACTAGTGCATGGCCATGCGGTCATGCAAACCTTTTATAGCTGCAGCAACTTCAGGACCTTCCTAGAGGACCAATGGGAGTTGCTGCAGTACCTGAGCATGTGACCCTTGATCTCCAATGAGAGATCTTACCCTGGGCATGCTCAGAAGGGGAAAAGTAGGACCTAGTCCCAAAGATGTCTGCTCACCGCTGACCAGTACTGGCTACAATGGCAGAAGCTGGAAAGGCAGCAGTAACCCTTTGCACAGTATCAGACTGAGCAAGACATTGGGACTGATGCCTCCACTGAGCAGGCTCCACTGCGGCAGGAGAAGAGTGGGAGACCGCAGCGGGGATGGCTCAAGATTCCCCTTGTGCAGAGGTGGGAACTCGACCCCTAACACTGGGTTTGTACTCTAAAGTGATGAGACCAAAATAAATGTTTCAGGATCTAGTGGCTTCAAAACTGCATGTTGTGCAAAGGTGAGGAGTATTTATGCAATGTTGCAGTTAAAGCTGATTGAGTATTTTGAGATACAAAAGCTTTCAAATTTGATTTGCTGTGAATACATTTACTGCACATTGCAACCACTGCAAATTGCCCTAAACTGAAGTGTATAATAATCTCTTTACCAAAACCTATTTCAATCACTTTAACACAAGCACAGCCTAGTAGTGTCAAACTGATCAACCATAGAAATAATTGGTAACCCTTGAAGCTGACAGACTTTTCATGCTTATTAAAATTAATACTGTGCAAAAATGATCCCTCTTAGTCATCTTATATTAGTCATGCCTTTCGGAATAGAATAGTGTCACTCTAAGGCTGACGTCACACTAGCGAGTTTTACGGACGTATGAGAGGCGCAGAAAATACGGATTGCATACGGTACATTGATTCTCTATGGTCCAGCTCCCATCTGCCGTATTTTACGGATCCGTATTATACGGTCTTGTACGGCCGTAGAAAATCGCAGCATGCTGCATTTGTCACAGTATTGCGCAGAAAAAGCCAATGAAAGTCTATGAAAGCGCAAAAAATACGGATTACGCACGGACCATGCGTGTGACTTGCGAGAAATACGCAGCGGTGTTCTATAGAAAAGCCAGCAATTCAGCGCGGTGTACAGTAAAATCACACTGACAGAATAGAATAGAATAGGTAGAATAAATGTGTACACATAGAATAGGTATATATATATGTCAGTGAGACACATATATATATACATATATTTATATTTCATACAGCGCTAGATATCAGAAAAGCCGGTAATTCAATTGCCGGCTTTTCCTATCTCCTTCACAAACCCGACAGGATTTGAGACATGGTTTACATACAGTAAACCATGTCATATCCCTTCTTTTATTACATATTCTTCTTTAGTAATGTAAGAAATGTCTTTGTGTCAAATTTGGGGGATCTAGCTATTAAATTAAAGGGTTAAATCGCAGAAAAAATTGGCGTGGGAAAATATTCTGAAAAGTTCCCAAGCTCGAGTTCATATGAGTTCATCCAGCAGAGGGCGCATCACCGCGACTCGAATTTACTACAGTACATTCCCATGCATTCCATTCATTCACCAAGTTTTACAGTTAGCAGCACAGCTGCATTAGCAGGCTCCTGGGTGTAAAATGATTTAACCCCGTCAGATGGATTTACAGCATGGGACAAGACTGTAACGATGGAAGGTATGAAATATTGTTGTTTGTTTTTTTAAAATTTGTTTCAGTTGACAAGGGTCTTCAGGTGGATTAAGAGTATAATAAAATATTAAAACACCATGTGTCCTTATTTCATTAAAATACTTTTTAATAATGTGTGTGTGTTTTATTAACCATTTCGTACTATTGGATTAATAATGAATAGGTGTCTTATTGATGCCTCTCCATTATTAACCTGGCTTAATGTCACCTTACAATAGCAAGGTGATATTAACCCTTCATTACCCCATATCCCACCACTACACGGGATTGGGAAGAGAGTGGCCAAGTGCCAGAATAGGCGCATCTTACAGATGTGCCTTTTCTGGGCTGGCTGGGGGCAGATGTTTTATCCAGGGGGGGCAATAACCATGGTCCCTCTCTAGGCTATTAATATTTGCCCTCAGTCACTGGCTTTACCACTCTGGTGGAGAAAATTGCGTGGGAGCCCACACCAATTTTTTCCGCAATTTAGCTCTTTAATTTAATAGCTAGAGCCCCCAAATTTGACACAAAGACACTTCTTACATTACTAAATAGGAATATGTAATAAAAGAAGGGATATGACATGGTTTACTGTATGTAAACCATGTCTCATATCCTGTCGGGTTTGTGAAGGAGATAGGAAAAGCCGGCAATTGAATTACCGGCTTTTCTGATATCTAGCGCTGTATGAAATATAAATATATATATATATATATATATATGTGTATCTCACTGACACATATATATATATATATATATATATATATGTTTTAACGAATATTTAAGCCCATGGATCCATTGTATGACCGTTTTGCAAGCCGGTGAGAAAATCTCGCAGTACGGATGCCATACGGATTACATACGGAGGATGACATGCACAAAATATGCTGCCACACCCTGCCTACGGATGACATACAGATCACTATTTTGGAAACATTTCTGCGTAATATGGCCGTAAAAAATGGACCATATTTTCGTACGCCTAGTGTGACGCCGGCCTTAGGGTTAGCATCATCCTACTGTGAGTGATGTGACATATATTCCATATTGGCTCTGCTTTCTGTGCACTGCTATGTTTGCATGAATACAAAAGAGAATGATACAGCACTACCATGATGAGGTACCATGAAGAAGTGTATCTAGAGCACCCTATGGGGTCATTTGGGATATCGTGGTGCTCTGCTCCATAAGAAAGTAAATTATAAATCCAAACGGAAAAAGAAAAAAAATAAGTACTCACCATCCTTTAACGTGTTATCAATTCAGAATGGTTGTAGTGTTAAACAGATGTGCCAAAAAGATGTCTACAGTTAGCTAAGTGAATATGAATGACCACAATGGCGCTCTTGACTAGCCTCTTAATCCAGCTGCAGATAATCCTACCAATCTACTTGTCGCTAAAATTGAACTAAATTATATGATATTGTGAACTTGCGCTTAGGAGGAAGTAATGGAATTATCTAAGAGCTCCCTCTGACAGGCATTCTAGAGTAATATGTATAGAAACCACTCATCCTACAGTGATGGTGTGCACAGAATAGATTAGTAGCCTTAAAGTGCCTTCATGCAGGAAATAAAATTAGGCATGTATACAAGTATTTATTGAAAATGTTGGGCTTTAGGAGCACACACACAAAGCTATTGAGAATGTAGAGCTGTAGGAGCACGCACATTGTTAGGACTGGCGGAACGCACCAAGACAGATGATATAGATGCGTTCGCAGTCCGGGGTCCACCGTGCAGGTGAAAACCTGCTGCTAGCAATTTGCAGACTATATGGCGGTACACTAAAGTATACACGCGTGGGTTAACCTCACCCAGTGTGAAAGAAGCAATCCTGTTGAGTCACAGGACCGCGGTACCGCACCTAAAGCGCGAGCAAGTAGTCAGCGAACTCAACCCCAACTAGGATTGAAGTCCGATTAGACCCTTGCTGGCACAACACCGCAACTGGGTGTGTAAGGAAACTGAACAACAATATTAAGGCACAAGAGTGCATGCGGTGCCGCACTGACAAACGCCACTAACCACCCAGGCTTGGGTAAGGAAAGCACAGAGGAAGTGCACGGCGCCTTACTGGCGGTCACAGCAACTGGACGCTGTAATGTGTGATTAGTGCTGTAGGATAAGTCGGGCACTAGATAGCAACCATACACCTTCCGCGAACAGACATTCAATAGGGTAGGGGTATCCAAGGACGACTTGCACTCACAACATACACACATTAACAATTGTAAGACAATACAAGCGCATGGCCGTGCGGTCATGCGCAGTTTATATAGCTGCAGCACAGGAAGTGGCCACAGCACCTTTGCCCTTCCAAGACCTGCCAAGAGGACCAATGGAATGTGCTGCAGAGCCTGAGCACATGACCCTCGATTTCCAACGGGAGATCTTACCCTGGGCATGCTCAGTACGTGCAGACAAGGACTTAGTCCCAGAGAAGTCCGCTCGCTGCTGACCAGCACTGATTTAATGGCAGAGACTGGAGAAGCAGCAACTCTCAGAACAGAGTGAGAATGAGCAAGACGCTGGGACCGACGTCTTTGCTGAGCAGACTCCACTGCGGCTGGACAAGAATGGGAGACCGCAGCGGAGGTGGCTCGAGATTCCCCCTGTGCAGAAGCGGGACCTCGACCCCTAACATTACCCCCCCCTCCTAGGGCCCCCCTCCTTGGGCCTCGCTACGCTCGAAGGCAGCAATGAGTTGCGGATCCCGAATGTGCTCAGCAGGCTCCCAGGATCTATCCTCAGGACCGTAACCCCTCCAGTCCACCAAATAAAATTTTTTGCCACGAACCACCTTGTACCCCAAGATAGCGTTCACCTCGTAATCGTCCGTAGACGAACCCGATGTCCCAGTAGATGACTCAGAAAACCGGGACATGTAGACGGGCTTAAGGAGAGACACATGAAAGGTGTCGGTGATACCCAGGCGTGGAGGAAGGGCCAGACGGTAAACCACAGGATTAACCTGTTCGAGGACCTTAAAAGGACCTAAGTAGCGAGGTGCAAACTTGGTAGACTCAACTCGCAGCCTGATGTTACGGGCGGAGAGCCACACTAAGTCGCCAGGAGCAAAGGTTGGTGCGGGGCGCCGATGTGCGTCGGCGGAGGACCTCATTCTCTCCTTGGAAGCCTGAATGGCATCCTGAGTGCGATCCCAAATGTCCCGTGCCTCCATAGCCCAGTCTGCCACCCTGGAATCGGCGGAAGACACGGGCATGGCCACAGGTACCCGCGGATGCTGACCATAGTTAAGGAGGAATGGATTCTGTCCAGTGGAATCAGCGACAGCATTGTTAAGAGCAAACTCCGCCCACGGTAGCAAAGATGCCCAGTCATCCTGACAAAATGTCGCAGATATGTGACCAAGGTCTGGTTGGCTCTCTCTACCAACCCATTCATCTCGGGAAGATAAGCCGAAGAGAGATTCAACTCGATACTGAGAAGACGACAAAGCTCTCTCCAGAACCGAGAAGCAAACTGGGGACCTCGGTCACTGACAATTTTGTCTGGCATACCGTGAAGACGAAAGATGTGTTTGACAAACAACGCTGCCAAGGCCCGTGCAGAAGGTAACCGGGGACGCGGCACCAAATGCACCATTTTAGAAAAATGGTCGGTGATTACCCAAATAATGGTACAGCCACGAGACTTGGGCAGACCCACAACAAAATCCATCCCGACCATCTCCCAGGGCCTGTCTGCCACTGGCAGAGGGTATAACAAACCAGCTGGCCGTTGTCGGGAAGACTTATTCTTGGCACAAGAGACACATGCCTGAACGTAGTCTCCGACGTCACGAACCATATGTGGCCACCAGTACATTCTCGCCAGTAACTCAGATGTCCTTTTTGCCCCAAAGTGTCCACCCACTCTGGACGAATGAGCCCAAGAGAGAACCTCCGGACGCAAATTGATGGGAACAAAAGTCTTGCCCGGGGGCACAGACTCTAGCGAAACCGGAGCTACAGTTCTCAGACTCTCCGAAGGGACAATGAGCCGAGGCTCGTCCTCCTCCTCCTCAGCTGACACGAAGGAGCGAGAGAGAGCGTCAGCACGAATGTTCTTCTCCCCGGCGAGATAATGTAGGGTAAAGTGGAACCGGGAGAAAAACAAGGACCATCTGGCCTGACGAGAATTCAGCCGCTGGGCTGTTTGTAAATAGACCAAATTCTTGTGATCCGTGAAAACTTGGAATGGGAACCGAGCACCCTCCAAGAGATGTCTCCACTCCCAAAAGGCCAACTTCATTGCTAGCAACTCTCTATCCCCGATGGAGTAATTTCTCTCCGCTGGTGTGAAGGTCTTTGAGAAAAAGAAGCATGGGTGCTTCCGACCCTGAGCATCCTTTTGATAGAGGACTGCTCCAGCACCAACGGATGAGGCATCCACTTCCAAAAGGAATGGCTTACCCACATCGGGACGATGTAAGATGGGAGCGCTAGCAAAATGGGACTTTATAGAAGTGAAGGCCTTGGAGACCCCTTCGGACCACGATTTGGGATTCGCTCCCTTCTTGGTGAGGGATACCAAGGGAGCTACCAAAGTTGAGAAGTGGGGAATGAACTGGCGATAGTAATTTATGAACCCCATAAAGCTCTGCACCGCTTTAAGAGAATGGGGTTCCTGCCAGTCCATCACTGCTTGTAGTTTGGCAGGATCCATAGCCAATCCCTGGGCCGAGATGATATAGCCCAGGAAAGGCAAGGACTCCTGTTCAAACACACACTTCTCCAACTTTGCATATAAGGAGTTCGCCCGTAAGAGTTCGAAGACTCTGCCAACATCTCTCCGGTGGGAGTCAATATCTGGAGAGAGGATGAGAATATCATCCAGATAGACGACGACCGAGGTAGAAAGCATATCCCGGAAGATATCGTTGACAAAGTCCTGAAAAACGGCTGGGGCATTACAGAGCCCGAAAGGCATCACCAGGCACTCATAGTGCCCATCCCTGGTATTGAAAGCCGTTTTCCACTCGTCCCCCTCACGGATGCAAATCAGATTGTAGGCACCCCGCAGATCTCATTTGGTGAATATTTTAGCTCCCCTTAATCTGTCAAAGAGCTCCGATATCAGGGGCAACGGGTATTTGTTCTTAATAGTGATAGCATTGAGACCCCTGTAATCGATGCAAGGACGTAACTCCCCGTTCTTCTTTTGCACGAAGAAGAATCCCGCCCCTGCCGGAGACACTGACTTCCTTATAAACCCTCTTGCCAAATTCTCCTGAATGTATTGAGACATAACCTCCGTCTCAGGGAGAGAGAGGGGATATACCCTTCCCCGAGGAGGCTCGGCTCCAGGCAAGAGGTCGATAGGAAAGTCGTAAGGGCGATGGGGCGGTAGAGTCTCAGCAGCCTTTTTAGAGAACACGTCTGCATAACACCAATAATACCTGGGAAGTGATGAAAGATCTGCGGGTACCTCGGTAGTAGAGACCTGTACACAGTCACTCACACACCTGCCCAAACAAGACTTACTCCAACCCAATATTCTCCCTGAGGACCACTCAATATGTGGGGAGTGGAAACGGAGCCAGGGTATTCCCAGCAAAATCTCATCCATTCCCTCAGGAAGGACAAGAAGGGAAATAATCTCCTGGTGGGAAGGAGATATGGACAGCGAGAACGGAACTGTCTGGTGTGTGATTTGCAGTGGGAGCGTCGCCCCATTCACAACTCTAACCGTTATTGGTTTGGCGAGCATGACTAGTGGTATAGCATGACATGTAGCAAAAGCAGAGGACATGAAGTTTCCCTCTGCTCCTGAATCCACACAAAGCTCGACTGTTAGAGTGGAGGAGCCTAACAGGATTGTCCCTTTAAAGGACAGTTTGGAGGAGAATGCTGCTGTGTCTAGTGAACCTCCCCCAATGGTTACTAGACGCAATCGTTTCCCGACCGCCGCGGACATTTATTGGTGTAATGTCCATGTTGTTGACAGTTATTACAAACCACGGGTACTCGAGCGGCTAGAGATTTAGGTCCCGCTCGAGAAACCTCCATGGCCTCATGGGAATCTGACGCCAAGACAGGGGATTCCAGAGGTCTGGCGAAAGTTGGAGCCAGCCGAAACCTCTGCCTACACTGGGTCCGCTCCAACCTCCGCTCGTGAAAACGGAGGTCGATGCGGGTAGACACAGAAATAAGTTCCTCCAGTGTGGCCGGTATCTCCCTAGTGGCCAAGGCGTCCTTCACATGGTCTGTCAGTCCCCTCCAGAACACCGGAATAAGAACTTTGTCTGGCCACTCTAACTCTGAAGCTAGAGTCCGGAACTGGATGGCAAACTGGCTGACCACGGACGTACCCTGTGTAATAGACAACAATTGGAGTGCGGTGTTGTGGGTAACCCGAGGCCCTAAAAAGACCTGCTTCAGAGTGTCCAAGAAGAGAGGAGCACTCTGTACCACACGATCATCTCGCTCCCAGAGTGGCGTTGCCCACTCCAACGCCCTGCCCGACAAGAGAGATAGGATAAATCCCACTCTCGCCCGCTCCGTAGGAAAACGTGACGCCAGGAGCTCAAGATGTATAGAGCACTGGCTCACGAATCCGCGACAATGTTTACTGTCGCCAGCAAACTTGTCAGGAAGCGGGAGACGGGATAAAGTCGGAGCAGGGGTGGCAGCGGACAAACTGGCTGCGGCTACACTTGCAGCCTGCACAGCTACAGCAGTGACATCCACAGCTGAGGTTGTACGCTCAAGAGCCGCCAACCTTCCCTCCAGCTGCTGGATGTACCGCTGTAAACGCTGGTCGTCCGCCATTTTACTAGCCAGACCCTGGCGCTAGTATTCTGTTAGGACTGGCGGAACGCACCAAGACAGATGATATAGATGCGTTCGCAGTCCGGGGTCCACCGTGCAGGTGAAAACCTGCTGCTAGCAATTTGCAGACTATATGGCGGTACACTAAAGTATACACGCGTGGGTTAACCTCACCCAGCGTGAAAGAAGCAATCCTGTTGAGTCACAGGACCGCGGTACCGCACCTAAAGCGCGAGCAAGTAGTCAGCGAACTCAACCCCAACTAGGATTGAAGTCCGATTAGACCCTTGCTGGCACAACACCGCAACTGGGTGTGTAAGGAAACTGAACAACAATATTAACCCCTTTACCCCCAAGGGTGGTTTGCACGTCAATGACCAGGCCAATTTTTACAATTCTGACCACTGTCCCTTTATGAGGTTATAACTCCGAAACGCTTCAACGGATCCTGGTGATTCTGACATTGTTTTCTCGTGACATATTGTACTTCATGATAGTGGTAAAATTTCTTTGATAGTACCTGCGTTTATTTGTGAAAAAAACGGAAATTTGGCGAAAATTTTGAAAATTTCGCAATTTTCAAACTTTGAATTTTTATGCAATTAAATCACAGAGATATGTCACACAAAATACTTAATAAGTAACATTTCCCACATGTCTCCTTTACATCAGCATAATTTTGGAACCAATTTTTTTTTTTGTTAGGGAGTTATAAGGGTTAAAAGTTGACCAGCAATTTCTCATTTTTACAACACCATTTTTTTTTAGGGACCACGTCTCATTTGAAGTCATTTTGAGGGGTCTATATGATAGAAAATGCCCAAGTGTGACACCATTCTAAAAACTGCACCCCTCAAGGTGCTCAAAACCACATTCAAGAAGTTTATTAACCCTTCAGGTGTTTAATAGGAATTTTTGGAATGTTTAAATAAAAATGAACATTTAACTTTTTTACACAAAAAATTTACTTCAGCTCCAATTTGTTTTATTTTACCAAGGGTAACAGGAGAAAATGGACCCAAAAAGTTGTTGTCCAATTTATCCTGAGTACGCTGATACCCCATATGTGGCAGTAAACCACTGTTTGGGCGCATGGGAGAGCTCGGAAGGGAAGGAGCGCAGTTTGACTTTTCAATGCAAAATTGACAGAAATTGAGATGGGACGCCATGTTGCGTTTGGAGAGCCACTGATGTGCCTAAACATTGAAACCCCCCACAAGTGACACCATTTTGGAAAGTAGACCCCCTAAGGAACTTATCTAGAGGTGTGGTGAGCACTTTGACCCACCAAGTGCTTCACAGAAGTTTATAATGCAGAACCGTAAAAATAAAAAATCATATTTTTTCACAAAAATTATATTTTTGCCCCCAATTTTTTATTTTTCCAAGGGTAAGAGAAGAAATTGGACCTCAAAAGTTGTTGTCCAATTTGTCCCGAGTACGCTGATACCCCATATGTGGCAGTAAACCACTGTTTGGGCGCATGGGAGAGCTCAGAAGGGAAGGAGCGCCGTTTGACTTTTCAATGCAAAATTGACAGGAATTGAGATGGGACGCCATCTTGCGTTTGGAGAGCCACTGATGTGCCTAAACATTGAAACCCCCCACAAGTGACACCATTTTGGAAAGTAGACCCCCTAAGGAACTTATCTGGATGTGTGGTGAGCACTTTGACCCACCAAGGGCTTCACAGAAGTTTGCAATGCAGAGCCATAAAAATAAAACAAAATTTTTTTCCACAAAAATTATTTTTTAGCCCCCAGTTTTGTATTTTCCCTAGGGTAACAGGAGAAATTGGACCCCAAAAGTTGTTGTCCAATTTGTCCTGAGTACGCTGATACCCCATATGTGGGGGGGAACCACCGTTTGGGCGCATGGGAGGGTTCGGAAGGGAAGGAGCGCCATTTGGAATGCAGACTTAGATGGAATGGTCTGCAGGCGTCACATTGCGTTTGCAGAGCCCCTAATGTACCTAAACAGTAGAAACCCCCCACAAGTGACACCATTTTGGAAAGTAGACCCCCTAAGGAACTCATCTTGATGTGTTGAGAGCTTTGAACCCCCAAGTATTTCACTACAGTTTATAACGCAGAGCCATGCAAATAAAAAATATTTTTTTTCCACAAAAATTATATTTTAGCCCCCAGTTTTGTATTTTTCCAAGGTTAGCAGGAGAAATTGGACCCTAAATGTTGTTGTCCAATTTGTCCTGAGTACGCTGATACCCGATATGTGGGGGGGAACCACCGTTTGGGCGCATGGGAGGGCTCGGAAGGGAAGGAGCATCATTTGGAATGCAGACTTAGATGGATTGGTCTGCAGGCGTCACATTGCGTTTGCAGAGCCCCTAATGTACCTAAACAGTAGAAACCCCCCACAAGTGACCCCATATTGGAAACTAGACCCCTCAATGAACTTATCTAGATGTGTTGTGAGAACTTTGAACCCCCAAGTGTTTCACTACAGTTTATAACGCAGAGCCGTGAAAATAAAAAATCTTTTTGTTTTCCCACAAAAATTATTTTTTAGCCCCCAGTTTTGTATTTTCCCAAGGGTAACAGGAGAAATTGGTCCACAAAAGTTGTTGTCCAATTTGTCCTGAGTACGCTGATACCCAATATGTTGGGGTAAACCCCTGTTTGGGCACACAGGAGAGCTCGGAAGGGAAGGAGCACTGTTTTACTTTTTCAACGCAGAATTGGCTGGAATTGAGATCGGACGCCATGTCGTGTTTGGAGAGCCCCTGATGTGCCGAAACAGTGGAAACCCCCCAATTATAACTGAAACCCTAATCTAAACACACCCCTAACCCTAATTCCAACGGTAACCCTAACCACACCTCTAACCCTGACACACCCCTAACCCTAATCCCAACCCTATTCCCAACTGTAAATGTAATCTAAACCCTAACCCTAACTTTAGCCCCAACCCTAACCCTAGCCCTAACCCTAGCCCTAACCCTAGCCCTAGCCCTAGCCCTAGCCCTAACCATAGCCCTAACCCTAGCCCTAACCCTAGCCCTAGCCCTAACCCTAACCCTAACCCTAACCCTAACCCTAGCCCTAACCCTAGCCCTAACCCTAGCCCTAGCCCTAACCCTAGCCCTAACCCTAGCCCTAACCCTAGCCCTAACCCTAGCCCTAGCCCTAGCCCTAGCCCTAACCCTAGCCCTAACCCTAGCCCTAATGGGAAAATGGAAATAAATACATTTTTTTTTATTTTTCCCTAACTAAGGGGGTGATGAAGGGGGGTTTGATTTACTTTTATAGCGAGTTTTTTAGCGGATTTTTATGATTGACAGCCGTCACACACTGAAAGACCCTTTTTATTGCAAAAAATATTTTTTGCAATACCACATTTTGAGAGCTATAATTTTTCCATATTTTGGTCCACAGAGTCATGTGAGGTCTTGTTTTTTGCGGGACGAGTTGACATTTTTATTGAAAACATTTTTGGGCACGTGACATTTTTTAATCGCTTTTTATTCCGATTTTTGTGAGGAAGAATGACCAAAAGCCAGCTATTCATGAATTTCTATTGAGGGAGGCGTTTATACCGTTCCGCGTTTGGTAAAATTGATAAATCAGTTTTATTCTTCGGGTCAGTACGATTACAGTGATACCTCATTTATATCATTTTTTTATGGTTTGGCGCTTTTATACGATAAAAACTATTTTACAGAAAAAATAATTATTTTTGCATCGCTTTATTCTCAGGACTATAACTTTTTTATTTTTTCGCTGATGATGCTGTGTGGCGCCTCGTTTTTTGCGGGACAAGATGATGTTTTCAGCGGTACCATGGTTATTTATATCTGTCCTTTTGATCGCGTGTTATTCCACTTTTTGTTCGGCGGTATGATAATAAAGCGTTGTTTTTTGCCTCGTTTTTTTTTTCTTTTCTTACGGTGTTTACTGAAGGGGTTAACTAGTGGGACAGTTTTATAGGTCGGGTCGTTATGGACGCGGCGATACTAAATATGTGTACTTTTATTGGTTTTTTTTTTTATTTAGATGAAGAAATGTATTTATGGGAATAATATATTTTTTTTTTTTCATTATTTTGGAATATTTTTTTTTATTTTTTTTACACATTTGGAAAATTTTTTTTTAACTTTTTTACTTTGTCCCAGGGGGGGACATCACAGATCAGTGATCTGACAGTTTGCACAGCACTGTCAGATCACTGATCTGACATGCAGCGCTGCAGGCTTCACAGTGCCTGCTCTGAGCAGGCTCTGTGAAGCCACCTCCCTCCCTGCAGGACCCGGATCCGCGGCCATCTTGGATCCGGGGCTGGAGGGAGCAGGGAGGGAGGTGAGACCCTCGCAGCAACGTGATCACATCGCGTTGCTCCGGGGGTCTCAGGGAAGCCCGCAGGGAGCCCCCTCCCTGCGCGGTGCTTCCCTGCACCGCCGGCACATCGCGATCATGTTTGATCGCGGTGTGCCAGGGGTTAATGTGCCGGGGGCGGTCCGTGACCGCTCCTGGCACATAGTGCCGGATGTCAGCTGCGATAAGCAGCTGACACCCGGCCGCGATCGGCCGCGCTCCCCCCGTGAGCGCGGCCGATCGGCTATGACGTACTATCCCGTCCAGGGTCAGATAAGCCCAGGGCACCTCGACGGGATAGTACGTCTAAGGTCACAGAGGGGTTAAGGCACAAGAGTGCATGCGGTGCCGCACTGACGAATGCCACTAACCACCCAGGCTTGGGTAAGGAAAGCACAGAGGAAGTGCACGGCGCCTTACTGGCGGTCACAGCAACTGGACGCTGTAATGTGTGATTAGTGCTGTAGGATAAGTCGGGCACTAGATAGCAACCATACACCTTCCGCGAACAGACATTCAATAGGGTAGGGGTATCCAAGGACGACTTGCACTCACAACATACACACATTAACAATTGTAAGACAATACTAGCGCATGGCCGTGCGGTCATGCGCAGTTTATATAGCTGCAGCACAGGAAGTGGCCACAGCACCTTTGCCCTTCCAAGACCTGCCAAGAGGACCAATGGAATGTGCTGCAGAGCCTGAGCACATGACCCTCGATCTCCAACGGGAGATCTTACCCTGGGCATGCTCAGTACGTGCAGACAAGGACTTAGTCCCAGAGAAGTCCGCTTGCTGCTGACCAGCACTAACTTTAATGGCAGAGACTGGAGAAGCAGCAGCAACTCTCAGAACAGAGTGAGAATGAGCAAGACGCTGGGACCGACGTCTTTGCTAAGCAGACTCCACTGCGGCTGGACAAGAATAGGAGACCGCAGCGGAGGTGGCTCGAGATTCCCCCTGTGCAGAAGCGGGAACTCTACCCCTAACACACATAAAGCTAGAGTTCCAATGCTGGTGGACATATTTTCCTACATGCAAACTTAAGAGGTGTTAATTTGCATATGATATGGCCACAAAATCAGGCTTGAGGTTTAGTAGTATTCCCCACTAAAATAATTATTAGCAGACAGCATACAACCAATACAACCAGAAGGGGTATATTTGCTCAACAATATCTCTTGGCATACTGGGTGCATCATATTAGCATTTGGGAGACCACTATTTCCAGTAGGTCAATGAAGTGACAGCAGGGGTATATTTGCTTGGCAGTGTCTCTTTTAAAGTGTTGTGTCCAAGGTATCAACACATGGTTATCCACTTTTTCCTGTAATGAGCAGATATGATTGTCAAGTAACTAGCAGGATACCTAAGGGCAGTCAGGGTGCAAAAGTTAATCAACACTATACATGTGCCATGCCATATATGTCCATTATATTGTCCCTGTCTATTGAAATTGACCACACTGCAGGTGATAGTGATTCACTGAAAGCAAAGGAGTTTAAATCCCAACCATAGGTGTGTGGTGGAAGGACAGAGTCCTCATCCAACAGGTTTTACTTTGTGGAGGTTTGCAGTGGGAGGATGGTGTTCAAATGCAGAAAGTTTTACCTTATGGAGACTTTCAGGTTCAGTTGCTTCTTTTATCGCATTACCTTTGACGTTTCACACAGAAGAAGAGACCTGGCTGGTGGCGTCTGTATGAAGACAGAGCCTTCTGGCAGACAGAGGGTGGGCGCCGTAGCTTGGTTACATCACACTTTCTCTTTGGAATGCTAGGTGAGTATAGTCCAGAAATAAGTTAGTCAGTTCAACAGTTGATGCATTTTGAAAACATTAGTTTTCTTCTTCAAGGTTTGGTGAACATCCCGATGTTTGCCAAACAGTTAGTCGAACATACTCAAACTCCATTTAATTCAATGAGAGACAAAACCAAACTCATAGACAACACCTTAAGTGGGACCAAAAAACTTCCAAACCCGATCAAATTAGGGAATAACACCAGGAAAAATGGCATAAATTGATGACAAATAGTATAAATAGTACAATTGTGCAGCATAGATGCATGAAGCAGGGCTTGGACCAGCCTTTCTAGCTGAAACATTGATCAGTAACAGGTGGATGATTGACAGGTGTAGGCCTGGTGCTTGGAGAGCAACCTGGAGTCCAAACATTTCCAAAAATTTAAAGCAGAAAACAGGAAAAGTGGCATCCATTGACCCACAGTAGAAACTTCATAATGGCACAGCAACAGTCAGCCATAGGCCATGATTGAGGTATCAGGGTCTGGGAAACATTTAGAACTTTGAAATTAAGTTTAAATTAAGATGAGGTGGATGAGGAACCAGTGTAAGCCTGCTTTGCTGTGAACCCTGATAGCTCATGCAACACCTCACAATGGATTTTTGCTCAGCCACACTTATGTGCCACAAGTATCAGCTTGGTAGACCACTATTGTTAGAAAAATTTAAAGGTAGTAACAAAGATGGTTGACTGATAAATTCAACCACAGTAGAAATTTGATAATGGCACAGCAGCAGCCAGCCATTAGGCATGCATGAGTTATCAGGGTTTGGAACAGAATTTACGGTTTTGAAATAAAGTTTGATACAGGAAAGAAATATAACTTGGTACCGTGTTAGCCAGTAGATAGAAAAATATTTAGACTTGAGAGTCCTCAGTGGTTAATACCTTTTAATGGCTAACTGAAAAGATGGTAACAAATTGCAAGCTTTCGAGACTACATACGTCTCTGCATCAGGCAAAGACTAAAACACATATTTATGCACAACATAGTATAGAAAAAAAAGGAAAAAAGGGGAAAAACCATGGATAAGCCAGGTGGCATGAAGCAGAATTACCATGGGTGATAAACAGTTACGTCCATAAATATTGGGCCAATTCTTAGATAAGGATTGTTTTATTGTCCTGTGAATAGGGTCTCCGTTGTGATGACCCCACATGAGGTCAAAGGAACTTGCCCCTCAGACCATGTCTGCATCCACCTGGCAGAAAGGCAGCATTTCCATGGCCAACAGATTGGAGATGGCAGAGTTAAAGCTTTTAGCTTTGGCATGTGTTGGAAACATTATTTTATGTGAACACAGCTCTGGGATTAAAAGCTGTCTGCTTTGCTGAGAGAGGGTGAAGTAGGGTGAACAAGACAAACTGCTGGACTGTGAGTGAGGTGCAAACAGAGATATCAGGGTGGATTGAGAAAGATATGGAGTGTTCAGTGAAACATAAATACAGTAGCAGGATATCCACTTCATTAATAGCTGACAGGCTGTAACTCACCCTGACTGTGAAGGGTTAACAAGTGGAGTTACTGCGGCTGGAGACCTGTGTGAGAATGCTTGCAACGGGACAGAAGGAGGAAGAAGCAGCAGATGTGGTTGATGGGATTGCTAGTGGTTGGTGAGGCTCGCTAGTCTACATTTTCTCTCAGTGAGATTGGCAGACTAACACATGTTGATCGCGCGTGTGCCGGTTCATACATGTAGTTGTTAAATTATTGCAACTTTTGCCTCTACTGAGCAGTTTTTTGCAAAGTTCACAGAGAATGTGAGTTGGGTCATCCTTTTCAGTCTCAAAAAAGGCCCCAGCTAGGCAACCCTTGCCAACCCTGTGAACTGCAGACTCTTGACTGCTGCTGACCGCAGCCAGAGTTGTTTCTGAGGATGCAGTGTTTGTCGTGGTTGCATCAATCTGTTTCTGTGCAGCAAGCTGCAATGTTATCTCCTCATCTTCCATCTCTTCTGCTGAGCTACATAGCTGCATGCCTCAGGCTTCACACCAAGTAGGATCTGCAAACTCATCATCATCCTTCCTGTTCTCCTACTCCTCACCCTGATAGTGTCACGCTGTAAACGGTGATAAAGGGGCAGGATGGCGTACTGGGACCCGCACCTGTCCCTACCAATATAATGGGGCCCTGGCTTTCCCTTATCTTAGGGGTACCTATGATGGTTAGGAGGCCTGAGCCGCCAGCGTATCCCTGTCTCCTGTGCAGGCCCTATCAGTGGCCCCCTCTCCCCCAAAGGAGGTGGACTGCACCAGTGTAATAATACAACAAATAACAGGGTATACAGACAAGGTAACTAAAAGTCTTAAACTCACCAAATGCTCACACAACCACAGAGGGTACACATAGAAGGGAAGAGAAGGAGAAAACTAGGAAGGAAAACAGGTTTAACATGCAACCAAAACAGCGGACACCAATCTCTGTAAATAAACCTCCAACACCAACACTACACTACTTCAACCTCCAAGCCAGGCAGTAGAACTGATCACTGACAATAGCTGAAGTCAGGACTGGGTCTATATAGAGAATCAGATTACAAAATCCACTTCAGCTGAGAGAGACCCAGCTCTCAGCAACTCAGCAATAAGGTTAACTCCTGCACTGCTGGCACAAAGCAGCCAGGTCAGAATACAGGTGAAGAGCTTCTGTTCACTGTGTGTGAACGAGGCCCAGAGCGCTGCGGTTCTCTGGAACCTCTCTGTCGTGGTAGCCCCGTGACAGATAGTCACTCTCCTCCCCTTCCTGCCCTGACAGCACAGTACAGTCCACCTGCACCTCAGGTATCTGATTTTCTTGAGGATCACCTCGACCCAGTGTTATCATCTAGTGATGAGCGTCTGGTTTCTACTCAGAGCCTATTACATCCAACCTTGGATCCAACAGAAACATTTTTTTGCATCATGCAGATGCTTTATTCCTCTGGATTCAGTGAATCTTTGAAGCAAACCTCTGATGCCCATGGAAAAGAATGTGTGAATAGCTTTGCAGACTCACCCATCTGTGGTTTCCAACAATCAGTTGGCCAATTGGAGAGTCATGACATGGATGGAAATAAGGGTAATTGGGGTGTCACCTCTGAGGATTGTACTGTGTCTGATGTTAAGGTGGATAGTATAGAAAGGTAGGAGACAAAAAAGTGCAAATAGGGTCTTATCCCCAGGATTGTTTCCAATCAATTATGAGAGAACTGCTCACCTGGTGGTACACAGTAAAGGCGTGTAGTTATCAGCTGCTGCAGATCCACAGGTCGGTGCTGCGACCTCTCAGAACCATTATAATTTTATCCACATTCATCTATTATAATGATGTTAAGGTGGACGGAGAGGAGGATAGGCCACTTGATGCAGCTCTTGCGATCCCCTGAAGCACAGCTCGTTCTGGCTCTCATCTACAAGCCATACTGCTGTGCGGTTGCCATAGAAAGGGAGTCAAGTAGCCCATGCAGTAACAGTTGTTAGTTGTTTTCAGTTGTGTTTGGAAAGGACAAGGTGGTGTTTGTTCAGTAGCGCTTTCAGTATCATTACCATCTAATCCACGTACACGTTGAATGCAAAACATATTCCCCCTTTCAAAACTACCTTGCTTTTTCCCATTAATGCTGTCACCCGTCACTAAATTAGCAATTAGTTTTTATTTGCTGAGATAGTTTGTCTGCATCCCAATATTAGCCCAAATGATTTTACTTAAAAAATGTAGCCTAATGTCTGTTAAGGTTGGCGGAACGCACTGAATATATATATGTAATAATAGGTGCGTTCGCAACCTGGGGTCCACCGTGCAGGAGATGATCCTGCTCCTAGCAATTGGCGGCACTATATGGAGGTATAAGCGAAGTCTGTTACTTCACAGAATTGCTAAGAAAGGTAAATGCTGTGCCCTCTTAACCTCACAGAGGATCACAGCTGCCTAACAAAGCAGAAAGCAAACAGTGGTCATGCAGTCAGCATAGCACACAAACAACTCCTCTCCGGTGGATCCGGAATTCTAGTGGCTATACGCCAGCCCAGAATTCAAACACATGAAACTCCTCACTGGAGGTGCCGGTATTCTAAGGGCTTATTTCAGCCAACCCTGACCACATGCAGACATGACCACAAGGTAGCAAAGCTCATGACATAGGTGGATACTAACGCATGGCCGTGCGGCCATGCAAACCTTTTTTAGCTGCAGCAGACAAGGACCTTCCTAGTGGTCCAATAGAAGCTGCTACAGGACCTGAACGTGTGACCCCAGACCTCCAATGGAAGGTCGTCCCTTGGGCATGCTCAGAAGAGGGAAAGCAGGACTTAGTCCCAAAAGCATCTGCTCGCCGAAGAATAGTGCTAGTTACAATGGCTGAGCCTGGAAGATCAGTAGTAATCAAGCGCACATTATCTGCCTGAGCCAGACCCTGAGAATGACATCTCCGCTGAGCAGGCTCCTCTGCGGCTGGAGGAGAATGGGAGACCACATTGGATGTGGTTCGAGATTCCCCCTGTGCAGTGTCTGCACACTAATAGTAGCCCAAATTTATTTGATCAGGAAATATGGCCTGTGCCTGAACAATACTAGCCCAAACAATTTTGATTATGAAATGTGGCCTCTTGCCTGCACATTAATATTAGCTCAAATGATTTTGATTATCAAATGTGGCCTAGTGCCTGGACCACAATATTAGCCCAAATGTATTTGATTAGGAAATGTGGCCTGTTGCCTGCGCACCAATGTTAGCCCAAATAATTTTGATTAGGAAATGTGACCTGGTGCTTGCACCTTAATATTAAGCCAACACAAATTTGATTAGGAAATGTGGCCTTGTGCGTACACCCCAATATTAGCCCAAATGTTTATGATTAGGAAATTTGGCCTGGTGACTACACACCAGTTTTAGCCCATGCAATTTTAATTAGCAAATGTGGCCAGGTGTTTGCACACCAATATTATCCCAAACGATTTTGATAAGGAAATGCAGCCTGGTTACTGCACATTAATATTAGCTCTAATGATTTTGATTATCAAATGTGGCCTAGTGCCTGCACACCAATGTTAGCCAAAAGGATTTGATTAGGAAATGTGTCCTGGTGCCTGCACACCAATGTTAGCCCAAACAATTAAGAAATGTGGCATGGTTCCTGCACAACAATATTAGCCCAAATAATTTTGATTAGGAAATGTGACCTGGTGCTTGCACCTCAATATTAACCCAAAACAAATTTGATTAGGAAATGTGGCTTGGTGCATACACCCCAATATTAGCCCAAATCTTTATGATTAGGAAATGTGGCCTGGTGCCTGCATAACAATATGAGCCAAAATTATTTTGATTAGGAAATTTGGCCTGGTGACTACACAAGAACATTAGACCAAGCAATTTTAATTAGCAAATGTGGCCTGGTGCTTGCACACTAATAGTAGCAAAAATGATTTTGATTAGGAAATGTAGCTTGGTTCCTGCACAACAATATTAGCCCAAACAATTTTGATTATGAAATGGGGCCTCATGACTGCAATGCAGTGTTAGCCCAAACGATTTTGATTAGGAAATGTGGACTCCTGTCTGCACAACACTATTAGCACAAAATAGTTTGATGCTGCAAGGGTCATTTCACACAGGGCAGGACCATATCTAACTTTTTGACAAATTATAGCAGGAGTGGCATCTGTGTTGTTACACTGAGAAAATAGTGACAGCAAAACTACATGTCCGCTTTTTTTATGAAGCGGGACATGTGAATTTTGCAGCCAATGACAGAAGCCCTTGTGTCTGGATGTTGTGTATGGTTCCTGCACCCTGATTGGCTACTGGAATCTACACTCATTAAGTTAATAAAAAAAATTAAAAAAACTTCCCCTCATAAAACACATCTCCTCTCATCATACTTCACCATTATCCTAGCCAAAGTCCTAACAATAGCATTAGTGGAAACGTGATCATTTACCGAACTGTGTTCAAATTTTGCCGACTTTGAGGCAAAATGCTCAGGAATCCGAACATGAATCTGAATTAGTTACAGTTGATCTGTTCTTTTCTAGTCATTTAGTTTTAGAAATGTTTCTGTATTTATCATTAAGGGTGGACACAACCAAAATGTGCAGCCTCTATTGATATTTGTGGCACATGGCAAAATGTTATTTTTACTATGATTGAATTTAGAAATTATAATTTACACCAAATGCTGGAGTTTTATCAATTTTTTTTAAATTCATTACCATTCAGTACTCCATTTTGCAGGAGCTTCCGAGCACCTTGATACTGGGATCATTAACTGATACCCCTTTTTTTCTTTGCTCTCCACAGTTCCAAAAGTTTGTAAGAGTTGCTGTGAAATTGGCTGAATCACTGAAACTGAACTCCTCTAAGGTTCGAGCCGAAGGCTGGAAGGTGAGAGGCAGGAGTATGGTGCACTCTTAAACAGCAATCTTGAGAAAACATTTTTAAATATAAGAACTGGTATTCACAGGTAATTGCACATGGTCAATGTTTCCATATTTCTGACATAGTAATTTGTTCTCTGATATAGCAATAATATAGTATCTTGCAAAATATTATTAACACTATTGATAACATACTAACATATTAATTTAATTGAAATGCAACAGAAGTGACTGTATATACTAGAAATTTAATTAATTTAGCAATTATGTATTTCTATTCACTATGATATGATTGGAATCTTGCTCACTTCTTTAGTGGTATGAACTTTTAGGAACACTAACATATATGTGGGATAAATTAATTTTGTTTTCCATTTTACAAACATTATCTGAATGACATCAACAGTGTGGCAAAATATATATTTTAGCCATGAGAAAAGATAATGCAGATACTTAAATGTAAGTAATTCTGTTGCTCACCTCATTACATTTCAGTGCTACAATTTGACCAATTCCAAATTCCAGGATAAGTTATTTTACCCACACCTTATCTTTGCAGCATGTAATGCATAAGCATCTTTGGTTCTTAAATTCTCTAGCACTCCGCCCACTTTACCCCTCTTCATGTAAACCACTGTCAGGGTTTGACACACTCGGCTGCTTCCCAAGTTAGACCCAGGTAACGCTTCTTGTAGTAAATCACCATTTGTTGGCTCTGCAGGTGGAGATATGGTGGACACCTTCCCACCATCTAAAACTAGCCTATGTCTGCAACTTTAATTTAACCCTCCCAACACGTAGTGTCCTGGAGGAAAATATCCTGGTTTCACATCACTGATGGCATTATGTGCAGTGACACATATCTCCCTTTATACACTGTGCCAGTCACTCTGTCACTCCATAAATAGTAGTGATATTATCATCCATAGTGCCTTAGTCAGTAACAACAAGCTGTCAGTGCTGAACATAGTAATAATAACCCAAATTTACGCTTCACAGAAAAAGTGTCCCCACTGTGCCACCACATAATAATAACTTGCCGATTGTACCTCCACATACTGATAATGCACCAATTATGCGTCCAAAAAGAAATACAAATGTTAAAAACTTGATACACTCAAATCAATGCAAAAGAAATGAAAAAAGTTAGTTTTTATTTCACACGAGCAATCCACGGTATACAAAACTGACGTTGCGTCCTATTGTTATGCCTTTATCCAAACAGGATGTAATATATAATAGGCCAAAACATCAGTTGTATATTCAGTGGATTTCTCTTGTGAAGTAAAACTTTTTTAAATATTTTTTGCATCGATTTTGGAGTGCTAAGTAGTTTCTATCTTTATTGGTATCTAGAGTGGAATCCTACTTGAGCACCCACCATATAGGAGTGCCGCGCAGCCCTTTTTGCTCCAAAGATAAACCGTAATCCCTCTCTAAGCCCCCATACTATAGTTACCCCACCTTCTTTAATTCCTCCCAACTCGCCTCCATCTCACATCAAGAGGTGATTCCTATCTACTCCTCACTGCTGTCTGGAAAGCTGTGCAGGCAGAGAAATTTAGTTATGTTATCACATCGCATGATGTGCCCTATGCAACTTCAACCTCTAACAAGGCCGCAGGCTCAAAGTAGCCTATTTTATGCCAAAGTGAGTAGACGAGCAGGGGCTCTGTCTTGCCATAGCTTATGACAGTCATTTGAGGAAGCAGGTATCATTAATAGAGAGAGTAACTGATGTGGCTCACTTCTAGCATTTCCACATCTTGCATTTTCCAGAATTTTCAAATGAACAGTCCAGCTCTGATCTGGTCAATCTATGCTGAACCATTTCCATTTTTTTGGTGAGTTCTTTAATTTTCTTAGACTATTGCAATTCTACTTTGCATTGATAAAATATTCCAGTTCCCATTTGCAAGTTATTGACATGTTCAGGAGCCATTTTCTATTTTTTTATTCCCCAAATGTGTCCTGTCAAACATACACAAAAAAAAACATTTTGAGCTATTCAATATTTCCACAATTAACGAAGATATAGCAATTGAATCTAACTATATGACTGATTGCTGACAGCTGGTGCCTTGTTACAATATTTGCCAGAAATAACCAGTGGTGTTTCTGTTTATAGCATTCAAATAACTTGATATTCCCAAGGTTCCTTGAGCAAAGTCATATCTAATCCATGAATGTTTGTTTTTCTGTATGAAGATTACGACTCTTACTTCTTGAGGATTAGTAATTTTGAAATTTTCTTTGATCACAATGTTAATTCATTAGAGCCTTATGCCTCAAAATGGTCCATCTGTTAAGACGTGTTTCTCATCAGTTGTTTAAATTACTAGAGGATTTGTTGGTGTGTTATTTTTGTTCACAGCCATATTAATGTTAGTAGTAACATAATCAGTTTCATTATGTGCATTTCATGCCGTTTGCACAGATTTAAAGCTTGGTTGCTTCATCTAGTCTCATGCTTCTGAAGCAGCTGTTAGGCATTTAGCTAATATAATTCTAATCCATGGGAGGATTTGATTTGTCCATTCAAAGTTAGATGTATGTGCAGCCCTGGAAATAAAACCATTCTCTATTTATGACAGCAATTTAGGTCTATAGGGTTGGCAAGCAGTATTCATTTATGTATTTAGGTCAGGTTTTCGTGGCTGACTTTAAAGCTAGAAAATGCTAGCAGAAATTAAAGTTAATCCTATATCAAAAGGCCAAATACATTTTACATATTGAAGCCTAACACCTGACAATTCAGGTAAAACTTCAGTTACTTTAGCACCCTCCCATGTCATCTTAGAAGTTTAATTTGCCCATGGTTTATTATTAGTCAGATATGCCAAAATGGTGTCCTGATGATAAATATATGGTGTGCAATAAGAGATAAACACAATTTATTACAGTGGAATTCAATTCTTAAGTTTTACAAAAATCTGCAATTCACTAAGGCTAGTGATGGGCGGACCTGTGCATGTTTGCGTACATCCAAACTTTAGAAAAAAGTTTGGTTTGGGTACCAGAGTAGGTAGCCCAAACATTCAGCAGTTCCCACACACTCCTCTAAGTGACAGTGTGGGAAACAGCGGCTCTTACCGGCGGTAACTTTCCTGTAGTCATTGCCGGTGACAGCAGCTGGGTATTGCGGACCGCTACGAGTTCCCATGCTGTCACACAGAGGACAGAGTGTGAACCAGTGGCTGTGACCAGCGGTAAAAAGCATACAGCTAGTCAGGCACTTACTGATTTCTACAACTGTCATCGGCGTCACATGCTTCTGAGATAAAGATAAGCCCACAGTGACTGCTTTACCTGCGCTTGTTATCAAGAATAGTGGGTACCCCACATCTTTTTTTAATTTATTTTTTTTTTAACATGCTGTGCCGTCCAAGGTATGGATCCTGAACTTTAGCGTTCGCATTCGTCCATCGCTACTTAGGACAAATTCAACAAAAAGGACCAAATGTGGCTGCCATTCTTCTGAACCACAGAAAGACAGACAAACGGGTAAAGAAAAAAGTGTCATAATTAATGTTTGCCATGATGGGACAGCACACAATGACGTCCAAGGCCCTTTCCAGCCAGAAGGTCTGTATTGCAGTAAAGAATTCAGAAGGAGGAGAAGAGTAAAATAGGTCAAAACACAGGAATAATAGGAATTTGCTTAAGTTAACATAATATACAGGTATTTATTCACCTAAAAACAATCTATCAAGAATAATTCTACATAAAGAAGAGTGTATATAAATGTACAACATGCTATTAGACATGAAGGACCAAGATGATAGAGTGCACTGAAACCAAAAAAATCCCCCACTACAGAGGCCGAAAAGCCCCGCAATACCAGTATCAGTCATCAAAGGTAGAGGAAAAAATACTACCACTGCCAGAATTCATCACAATTTATAATCTATAATATACAGTATTAATTGAAAAGGTGGCAAGTAAATGGTTTGGCGGTTGCTGAGTTTCTGATTACACTTTACAATAAAAAAAAATGTGAATAGTTTTATACTGCAATTTGACTGCTCTGATTTATAGAAAATCACACTGCTCACTGATAGAGGAACATGTGGGATGTGAAAACATTTGATAAGTGTAAACCCACAATCCAACATCTCTCCTAAAGTATGGTAGCAGATTACAAAAACTGACTGGTGATCTGTGAGATTGTTATGGCACCATTCAGACTGTGATAGTGTGGAGTGGCGCTAACTTTTTTTTTTTTTTAGTCTGCTAAGTAAAGATGAACAAATCTTTTGGAATTTGAATTTGTCAACTTCGTCAAATTTTGCCCCAAAATGTGATTTGTGACAAATAAATTTAAGCTTATTTCATTGCCAGAAAGCTTGTAATTGCTCATAAAATACACACACAGGAACTTATACTTCACAGGCGAGAGAGAATCTTCCACTGACCATAAGAGCTTACACTGTACAGGAGAAATAGAACCCCGCTGACCACAAGAGCTTACAGTTTACAAGCAAGAGAGAGGGAAGACCCCAGTGATCATAAGAGCTTACACTTTGCATTAGAGAGGACCCTGCTGACAATAAGAGGTTACTATGCAGAGAAGCGAGATTTACCTAGTGAAACCGGAGATGTAAAATAACTCTGCCATACAAACTGTGCTCCCCAGGGGACCACTAATTTCTAATGACCCAGGTACTTTGGGATCCTTTGCAAATGTCCTAGTTGTTTGGGCCCCAAAAGATTGAATTAAAAAAAAATGTTGGGCTGGGTACAGAAGAGCGTATACTACAATTTTGCAGACCTTACAAAGTAATTTTGCCCCTTAGTGATCCAACAGACTATAATGGGCCCCACTAGCACTCCAAACAGTATAATGGCCTGTACACAACCCTCCACACAGTATAATAACCCCCACACAAGCCTCCACACATTATAATGGCCCCCTACTGCCCTCCAACTAGTATGATGGCCCCATAAATAGCTCCCTACATAGTATTTTGGCCCCACATATAGTCCTCCACATAGTATGATAGCACCACAAATAGCTCTCTACATACTATGATGGTCCCATATATAATCCTCCACATAGTAATATGGCCCAATTAATAGCCCCCCATGTAATATTCTGGCCCCATAACTAGCCCTCCGTGTAGTATGATGGCCACATAAAGAGTTCTCCACATAGTATAATGGCCCCACAAAGTACTTATTGATTAAAAACAAAATAATAATAAAAAACTCCACTCTCCTGGTTGCTCTGCTGTTCTCGTCTCTGCAGCATGTGGTCTGAACTGCTCAGCACATCAGTCACATTGTAGTGATGTCATCACGCCCGCTGCCCTGAGATTTTATGCACAGGGAGGATGACGGGGAGCCGATGGCTCCCTACTCTATCAATTCTGTCTGCATTTAGTATATAGATACAGTTTAAAGTCAGGGGCCCCAGTACCAGTGCTGGCTATGTGACCTCCAGACTCACAGGCCCAAGTAGCCACCACGTGGTTTGCCGCTATTAGCAGTATGCTAGCACAGGTACTGACCACCACTATAGAAAGGCATTTATTTAGCTTACTCTCGTATACAGCGCCATTAATTCCACAGTCCTTTATAGACATCATCTCCAAAAGATGTCATAATTGTAGGGCATTATATGGAAGCCCACGCAGCAATGTAAAATGATATTTGCCTGTTCTCTGATGCTTCAGCAGTGAAGGAAATGGTGCCAGGCAAGTTTTATTTGTTAACTGTGAATCAAATCTCAAAATGTTTCAATTTGTGTAAAACTGTGAATTTCAGAAAATTTTACTCAAACTCAATCCTCTGGGCATTGATCCGCTCATTTCTACTGCTAAGAAAGTTTTCAACTATTTCAGATTTAAGAACCAATGTCAGTATAATCATAAGAATGTTTTATTAATAGATTACATTTCCCCATGTAAACTTTCAGCTGTAGTGAAAAAGAATAAGTATTCCATGGAAAGAAGACAAAGAAATTTGACTCTTATTTATTGGTACCCATATTATCCTTTATTAATATCGAATATATGGGGGGTTGTCATGGTATTGCTAGGCAACACACATGTCTAAATTGTCTTTTCTGGCCACCTAAACTGTACAGTGCTTAGTTAGGAAGGGAGAAACTGAACTTTATTCATCTCCGCAGGGTTCCGGTTATAGTCACAGGAGCAGCGCCAGCACAGGTTCAGTCACCTCTCTGAGTATAGAGCGCGGCAGCTGTAACCGTGCCCCTTACCTGGACTGACAGCGGGCAATAATGTAGAACCAGTGTAAGGCAGGACAGAGAGTCGCAGCTCTGTATAGCAATGACCGAACCCATGCCGATGCTGCCCTCCGACTGAAACCGAAATGCTGCCGGGCTAATTAAAGTTCTTTTTCTTTTGCTGGTGACAGGTTCCCTTTAACGTATGTCACATAACTATTTTACAGTGTAAAAATTATTCATTTTCTTGCAGTTTAAAGTCAAAATGAGGTTTATTGAGGAGGAAATGAGAATTACACAAAATGGCTAATAATAATTAATGACGACTATTATATTTGATCTGTTTTATAACAATCTATGACATCCAAGTAGTTATTTAAAAAAACATTATCTGCACCCCATCTGAAAGAATAGCATAGAAGGTATGAGAAAATTATTAACTAAAGATGAGAAATATTAAACATTTTATGTATTTCCATAATTTTATGACTATTTTCTTTTTTTATGGCTTGCGGTTTTATAACGTAGCACTAGCATTCCATTAGAGAGTGTAGTCAGCTAGTTCCCATATAAATAGCCAGCCAAATTTAATATTTTATATACAGTAATCAAATAAAATGGAATAGTGTCCTCCTGCTAGCTTTAGTGGAGAACTCGGGGGATTAACCAAAGAGACTGTCAAGCCAAGCTGCTCTCTTACTCTTAGTGAACAAGTCCTTGCGTGACAAAGGGCAGCAATGATTCTGTAGACAGAAATGGAGCAATTAAAAAAAACACATTCACACGGAGTATAATTTGTCAGTTTTCTTGTCAGCTAACTTCTTTGTGATAACATTACAGGGGCTAATCAGCTTCATGGATGTTTCTATTGGACAAGCCTCTGTAATTATTATTTTTACAGATTTTTCTTTGAAAAGTGCTGACACATTATTTAAGATTTCGTAAAAAGGTGTAGGTAGATTAAATATGAATAATGCAACCACTTGAATGGTGACAACTTAATTGTACCTAGTAAAGGCCATTTTTTTTTCAAAGTGTCATAAATGATATTTGCTGAACGCTTGTTCAATCTTATTCAGTGAATGCAGAAACTTTTCCAGGTATAAGTTAACATAATTGTGATACTCTGTAAATAGTAAGAGAGATTTATGTTTGTTAATACATATATTTAGCACATTTTTATGGTGATTAATTATATAGGAATTAAGAACATTATATAAAAATGACAATAATGGTAACAATTAAAATACAGTATATTATAAGGTAAGGATAGATGTTTTTAACAAATCATTTCATACAGCATAAAAGCCTAGTGAAAAACTTAACAAGCTCTTACTATTAATAAGTCATAGCAAGGTTGATTAGTGAAATTTTAAGTACATGAAATAATTGTAACACTTGGGTACTTCAGCATACGCCGGTGTTTAGATAATTTCACTATTCATCTGCACGGTGCCTCTACTCAAGTCTTTCTTGAAGGATGGGTAGTGAGAGGTTTATCCACTTGGGGTGACTCGAGGAACCGCTTTCCAGCAGTATATACAGTCATGGCTGTTGACACCTGTGACACGAAACACTACTCAATGTGACACTAATCACTGCACTCAGACTTACTATGAGGCATGATAGTCAAGAGGTCCATGGTCAGTACCAAGAGGGCTCATAATAGACAGAGGGAAAGGACAAAAGCATAGTCAGGAAACAGTCCGAGGTCAGAGTATAAGGAACGTAGCGGATCAAGACACAGGGGTAAGTCAAAAGGATGGTCAAAGGTAATTCCAAGGTTGTCAGTGGAGATCATGATATAACTCAGAACAGAACAGACAAACACATGCCACTTGAACAGAGTTGTCACTCACAGCATCCGTAGGACACCGTACGTGGTGGAACCATGACACCACCCTTGAAATTTTTCCAGAAAATGAAGAATTTCTCCCAGAAAATTATTGTAATTACATATGTTTAGGTATACACAGCTGTATGTAATAGTTTTTGCGCCCCTGGTTAAAATGACTGTTATTGTGAACATTTAAGCAAGTTGAAGATTAACTGATCTCTAAAAGGGCTAAAATTAAAGATGACACATTTCTTTAGTATTTTAGGCAAAAAAATATATATATATTGTAATTTTTTACTTTTTAACAATTACAAAGAGGAAAATGGGCAGATACAAAATTTTGGACACCCTTGGAGCAAGTTGCGTGCTCAGATAACTTTGGCACTCCCCTTGAGGAAGCGGCGTGTTTATGCCGCGAAACGCGCGTCGGGGCGTATTACCGGTGGGACCCCCTCATCTCTCTCCCCCCACAGACATTAGGTGAGCACCTGGTGTGTTTTCTATTGTTGGCACTGGGGCCGTTTTTCGGTCATCCTTGCATACTGGCTGTGCACCCTTCATTTAGTGCCAAATGCAGTGGTGATTCCCTTCCACACCATATTACTCCAGTACTCTTTCACATATGATACGTTTTCTGGTGTTGTAGGGACCATGATCGTTAGCATAGATTATTTGTCTAGCTCTGCATACAGGTAGCCACTTGTGAGCTAGGCATTACCATCGCTGCAGAAATCTCTACCTATTTGCCAGTGTGTATTTGGTTTTCACCTTTTTGGTGTCTCTATGTTGTCACCCACATAGGTGCCCACCTGGTGTTAGATTACAACCATCTGATTACTTTACGTCGGGGTGGCGGGATGTGGGATGTTTCTCTCCCCTGTTCATGTTATGTCATGGTCACATTGTTACGCATATTTATGTCCTATACCCTTCTTTTAATCTTTTTGTATAAATAAAGATTGTTCGTTTTACATATTGACTATATGCTCCCATTTCTCCTTTTTTCTCAAAGAGGAAAATGGGCAGATACAAAATTTTGGACACCCTTGGAGCAAGTTGCGTGCTCAGATAACTTTGACCAAGATTTCAGAACTTAATTAGCCTCTTAGCTTTATGGCTTATTCACTATCATCATTAGGAAAGGCCAAGTGATGCAAATTTCACAGTTTTATAAAAACCCAGCCTCCTTTATCTTTGTGCCAAAAAATGCAGCCATGGGTTCTTCATAGCAGCTGCCTAGCACTCTTAAACTGAAAATGGTGATGGCCCAACAAGCAAGTGAAGGCTATGAGAAGATAGCAAACAGTTTTCAAGTTGCCCTCTCCTGAGTTTGAAGTGTAATTAGGAAATGTCAGGTAACAGGAATAGTGGAGATTAAGATAAGGTCTGAAAAACCAAGCAAAATTTCAGCGACAGCTGTTCCTAGTATTGCTAGAGAGGCAAATCAGAACTCCTGCTTGATCGAAAAAGACCTACAGAAACATTTAGGGTATATGCGCATGTTACAGATTTGCTTCTGTAAAATTCTGTGCAGATTCTGCCTCTCTTGGCAGAAAATGCTGTTAAAATTGCACGCAGTTTTTATGCATTTTTTATGTGGATTTTCATGCCGATATTTCATGCGGATTTGTATGCGTTTTTCTTAGCTAAATAAAGATATTTTATTTAACAAAAAAAAGAACTGTGATGTGATTTCCTTGATCAACCTCTTCAGCCAGAAACCTTTATTTATATTAAATAAAGACACACACACAATTAAATAGAGACACACACAGTTAAATAAAGGCACACACAGTCACCAGCCTATGTAGGAGCATTAACATAATTAACCATATATGCTGTAATAAAACAGCAACTGTTATTAGTCTACGTCTCCATGGTCAGTAATTGGCAGCGCTTTGGACGCAGCATATGTCCGCTCTGTTCAAAGTGCTGCTGGCTTTTTAACACAGGTGTTCATTGAACCGTACTGCATCACCGCACCCAATACATTGGACAGGTGATATTTATTTTGCAGAGACCGAGCATCTCCCCAAGATAAATAGACATGCTGCAGTCTGGAAAGATGTGCCGCATGTCCGTCTCCTCAGGGAAGCTGCGGGCGCCGGTCCACGCATAGTGGACATGGGATTTATTGAAATCCCATCCACTGTGCTGTAACATCTGGCTCCTGTGGGTTGGACACTGCGGATGTATGCAGCGTCCATCTGGCAGCTTTTACTGACAGTGGGAACATACTCTCAGAAATCTGCGTGAAAAGCAATATCTCTTTATTTTTTTAAAAATGTAAAAAATATTGTGTGGGCTCTCAAGCTTAATTTTAAGAACCAGCAGAGGGAAAGCCGATGGCTGAGGGCTGATGTTAAAATTCTGGGAAGGAGCCAATAGCCAAAAAGGTACCCAGGCTATTAATATCAGCTCACAGATGTTTGGTTAGCCTTTACTGGCTAGTTTACAGGGGAACCCCAGAAAAAAATTGACATGGGGTCCTCCTATAAAATCGAACAAGCAAAGGCTAGGCAGACAGCTGCAGGCTGATATTAATAGCCTGGGAAAAGGCCATGTATTTTGGCACCCCCAGGCTAAAAACATCAGCTCTCAGCCACCCCAGAAATGGCGCATCTTATAGATGCGCCAATTCTTGCACTTAGCATCGCTCTTGCCATTTGCCTTGCATCGGTTGAAGTGGGGTAATATTTGTGGGGTTGATGTCACCTTTGTATTGTCCTGTGACATCGATACACCCGGTCCGATGCAGTCCATTTACCAAGTGTCCCATGACAATCTCATGTGTAAAACAGTTACATCGGGAGATGTAACTGCTCTATCCATCCTCTGGTGATACACTGACAGGAGCTAATCGCTCCAGCAGTGCATCACTGAGAGTTCACAGGAGTTCGTGCTCTCACTTATGGCACCACTGCGTGAGAATTTTCTCATGCAGCGGTGTCGCAAGTGACAGCCCGAACTCCGGTGAACTCTCATGGCAGCACAGTGATACACTGCAGGAGTAATCACCTCCTGTCAGTGTATCGCTGGAGGCCAGGTAGAGCGGTCACATCTCCTGATGTGACTGTTCTACACTTGAGATCATCTTGGAACACTCACTATTAGGGTTGAGCGACCTTTACTTTTATAGGATCGGGTCGGGTTTCACGAAACCCGACTTTTTCAAAAGTCGGGTCGAGTGAAATCGGCCGATCCTATAAAAAAGTCTGGGTCGGGGTCGGCCGAAACCCGAAACCCAATGCAGTGCATTGGGTTTCCATGGTTCCCAGGGTCTGAAGGAGCGGAAACTCTCCTTCAGGCCCTGCGATCCATATTTTAGTGTAAAATAAAGAATTAAAATAAAAAATATCGCAATACTTACCCTCTGACGCGCCCTGGTACTAACCGGGAACCTTCCTTCCTTAGAATCAGCCTTCCAGGACCTTGCGGTGACGTCGCGGTGACGTCGCGGCTTGTGATTGGCCGCGCGGCCGCCCATGTGACCGCTCGCGCGACCAATCACAAGCCGCGACGTCACCGCGACGTCACCGAAGGTCCTGGAAGGGCTGATTCTTAGGAAAGAAGGCTGCCGGAAAGAAGCAGGGCGCGTCCGAGGGTATATACTCACCCTCGGTCGCGCCCTGCTTCTTTCCGGCAGCCTTACTTCCTAAGAATCAGCCCTTCCAGGACCTTCGGTGACGTCGCGGTGACGTCGCGACTTGTGATTGGTCGCGCGAGCGGTCACATGGGCGGCCGCGCGGCCAATCACAAGCCGCGACGTCACCGCGACGTCACCGCAAGGTCCTGGAAGGCTGATTCTAAGGAAGGAAGGTTCCCGGTTAGTACCAGGGCGCGTCAGAGGGTATAAGTATCGCGATATTTTTCATTTTAATTCTTTATTTTACACTTAAATCTGAATTCCGATACCAATTCCCGATATCTTAAACATATCGGGAATCGGTATCGGAATTCCGATTCTAGATTCAAAAGATCGCCGACTTCATGGCCGACCCCACACAGGGGTCGGGTCGGGTTTCATGAAACCCGACCTTGCCAAAAGTCGGTGACTTTTGAAAATTTTCGACCCGTTTCGCTCAACCCTACTCAATATTAAATGGACTAAGGCAGACAGGGAGTATTATATGGTGGTTTATTATTTTATTTTTCTTGCAGGAGATACGGGCGTCGGAAATTGGGTGTTTGGTGAATATAAAGAGTTTTTTTGTTTTACAATTGAACACAGACTACAATCCCATCATCGGCTTACACTGTCACTGTTATATGTGACTGCAGACATAGCCACATGGGAGTAGTAGTCCCATCAGATGATGCCTGGCTACACACACACACATACTCCCACAGACAGACACATGCAGACAGGCACCCACACACATACACACAGACCAACGCACACATATACACAGACACCTGCGCAGACACCCGCACACACACACAGACACCCGCACGCACACACAGACACCCGAACACACACACAGACACCCACAGACAGACCCGCACATATTCTGTGCTCAAACAGTCTCCGCCCACACACACATTCCCCGCCCACACACTCTTCCTCCTTCCTTTCTGCAGGGTTTTTGGCATGCAAATCCGCAAACCTTTTTACATCTGCAGTGTAGGTGTGGATTGACTAAGTTATAATAAGTCAATGAGTGCAGAAATGCTGCAGATCCCTGTTAGGACTGGCGGAATGTGACAAATATAAATAAGAGGCGATATAAGATGCGTTCGCAATTCAGGGTCCACCGTGCAGAGAAGACACCTGCTGCTCGATAATGGCGGACTATATGGTGGTATTAGGAGAAGATACACACGGGTTAGCTTCACCCAGCATGAAGGAAGCAACCCCTGTTGCGTCACAGGGCCATGATACCACACAGAGAGCGCAAGCAAGGAGTCACAGAACTCTGCCCCAAGACTCAGGGTCAGAGTCCCTCGAGACCTCTTGCGCTTGATACCGTTACAATGGTGTCAGGAGTAAACTATACTTAAAATAGATTTAGTGTACTAGGTGCACACAGCGCTGCTCTGGCAAACATCAATAACCTCCCTAACTAGGGACAGGTAAGCGCACTGGTTGTGCACGGTGCCGCACTGGCTAATGCTGTTGTTAGATGCTATAGATTGTGCCTTGTGCTGGATGGCACTAACTGGAGCTAGACAGCTCCAACATTCACGAGCAGTCATCAACACTAGGGATGGGAATGATTCGGAGCTTTCACCAGAACAGGCATACATCCACGCACACAATAACTGATTTATACTAGCGCATGGCCTACTAGCTGTAGCTCTTCAGGACCTTCCTAGTGATCCAGTAGGAGCCGCTACAGGATCTGAGCATGTGACCCCCAACCTCCAATAAACGGTCGACCCATGGGCATGCTCGGTAGGGGAAAAGCAGGACATAGTCCCTGGAAAATCTGCTCGGCACTGATCAGTGCTGGCTACAAGGGCTGAGCCTGGAAAGGCAGCAGTAACCAAGAGCACAGTATCAGCTTGAGCCAGACGCTGGAATCGAGGTCTCTGCTGAGCAGGTTCCATTGCGGCTGGAGGAGAATGGGAGACCACAGCGGATATGGCTCAAGATTCCCTCTGTGCAGCGGTGGGAACTCGACACCTAACAATCCCAAAAAGAATTGACATGCTGCGGAAAATAAAACTCTGCGAATCAGTGCGGAATTTTCCGCAGAGTGTGCACACCAATTCTGGATTCCCATTGATTAACATTGCTTGAGCACTCCTTTACAGTTATGGTGCAATTCCATGTGGAGAAAATGCGGCGGATCCGCAACAAAATCCGCAGAGTGTGCACATAGCCTTAGAAGACTCTTGAGTTGTGGAACATTGTTCTACTGTTCAAAGATAACTGGACAAGTATAACCTTCATGTAAGAGTCGCCAAAATAAAACTTCTCCTGTGTTCTTACCATAAAAATCAGCATCAGAAATTTGCAAAAGGACATCTAAACAAGCCTGATAAATTTTGGAAAAAACGCCTGTGGACCGATGAGGTTAAAATAGAACTCATCTGCCACAATGAACAAAAATATGTGTGGATAAAAGAGGGCACAGAATTTCAGGGAAAAACATCTCACCAACCATTAAAGATGGGGCTGGATCAATCATGCTTTGAGGTTGTGTTGCAGCCAATAGCACGGGGAACATTTCACAGGTAGAGGGAAGAATGAATTCAACAAAATTTCAACAAATTCCTGATGCAAGCATAACACCATCTGTAAAAAAGCTGAAGTTGAAAGAGGATGGTGCCTACAAATGGATAATGATCCTAAATGCGCATCAAAATCCACAATAGGCTACTTCAAAAAGTGCAAGCTGAAGGTTTTACAATGGCCCTCACAGTCTCCTGATCTGAACATCATTGAAAATCTGTGGCTAGACCAACCTCAAAATAGAATTACATTCAAGATGATCCATGAATCTCACAGAACTGCAAGAATTTTGCAAGGAAGAATGCAGGGTGCCAAAACTTTTGCATAGGCCCATTTTCCTTTTTATAATTTTTAAAATGTAACAGCTGAAATTTTTGCTTTTTCTAAAATACAGAGGAAATCTGTCATGTTTAACTTTAGTCCTTTTAGAGATAATTTCATCTTCAACTTTTTTAACTGTTCACAATAACAGTAATTTTAACTAGGGTGCACAAACTTTATATAAAGTGAATCCTGCTGTCTGTCCAAGTTAACAGAGAACATTGGTGAGGTTGCTTTTGCTTGTGTTGTCCTGACAGTGGCAGTCCAAATTCGCCGTGACATGCATGTCATAACACAGAGGTGGAGTATCAAAAAGGTTAGAGACATAAGAGGAGTACACCTGAAATCAGTTGGGGTAGTTGGAAGGAATGCATAAATGGTATTATAGACCTTCACATAGGAAGTGGTGTAATAGAAACTATAAACACAAAAAACACAGATGTAACAAGCAGCATGACACTTGTGCAAAGATTTTAAGACTTTTTTTATTTTCACACCATTTTTGCCCAGCTCGGTCAGAGCGGGCAGAGCTGGGGCAGGATAGAGGTATGATTTTACATGATGGAGTATTGAAAACCCTGCCAGTCAAATTCACCATGAATAGTGTCATACCTTAAACCAGAAATATTACCTAGTCACTGACTGGAGTAAGATTTTTTGTGAAGGCACATATGAATGCATACATCATTTTGCACATTGATTGATTTATTAAGAGGCATGTGCTTCTTAATGAATGTAGTACCTTGCACTTCACTCCACCCCACCCCACCGCAAAACACTGGTCTTGAGTAATTGAAGCCAAAGTGTCTATTGGAATAATCACAATTGTAGTCATTATTCCACCATTACTTCATGAGTGTGCTATTTGTTACGCAGCACGAATACAGAAATCATATCATATATGTACCCTTTTACTAACCATAAACTAGAGGTGGGAGTTCAGATGACTGACACCATTTTTAGTCCCATTCAGCTAGTCATTTTGTTATGGGCTCATCTTGTGAGGTGCATCCTCTAAAATCGGGTCCGGGTTGGAACATGGATTTGGATGTTGCTGCAGCAAAAGAACAGTATGTATGGAGAAAGCTCTGAAGACCACAGGCAGACAGTTACACCAGAAATCAGATACTAGAAGCACTGGAGGATGCAGTCAGATAGGATACAGGGAAACAGGTATGGAGCAGTTAGTGGCCAAACTAAGAGTTTTTATATGCCTAGGATAATAATCACATGGGAGTACACTTGGCCACTTGAAAAACTCAGTGTGGAGCATAGCAGAGAGGAGCGGCAATAGGAGTAGGTGATGAAGCAGATTTGGCTTTCAGTACCATCTTTATGCCGATGACACACAACTATATACATCATCCCCTGACCTTACCCCCACTGTACTACAGAACGCCACTGACTGTCTGTCTGCAGTCTCCAACATCATGTCTGTTCTCTATCTGAAACTCAACCTCTCCAAAACTGAACTTCTTCTGCTCCCGCCATCTACTAACCTCGCTAAATCTGACATTTCCCTCTCCGTGGGTGGCACCATAATAACACCCCGGCAGCAGGCGCGCTGTCTGGGTGTTATGTTTGACTCTGATCTCTCCTTCACATCCCATATACAATTTCTTGCACGCTCGTGCTGCTTACACCTAAAGAACATCTCTAGAATCCGCCCTTTTCTCACCATGGAAGCAACAAAAACCCTCACTGTCGCATTGATCCACTCCCGCCTGGACTACTGTAACGCTCTATTAATTGGCCTCCCCCTCACTCAACTTTCCCCTCTCCAGTCTATCCTTAATGCAGCAGCCAGGGTTGTCCATCTAGCTAATCGGCATTCAGAAGTGTCCGCTCTTAGCCAGTCATTACACTGGCTGCCCATTCATTACAGAATCCAATTCAAAGTACTTGTTCTCACCCACAAAGCTCTCCACAGTGCGGCACCCCCATACATCTCCTCCCTCATTCCTTTCTATCTGTCTAACCGACCACTGCGCTCTGCAAATGACTTTCGCCTAACCTCTGCACTAATCTGTACCTACCACTCCCAATTCCAAGACTTCTCCCGTGCTGCAGCAATCCTCTGGAATGCTCTACCCCAAGATATTAGGACCATCCTCAATTTACATAGTTTTAGGCACTCCCTCAAAACACATTTGATCAGAGCGGCCTATCACGTTCTCTAATCAAAGTCATTTTATGTTTGTGTGTGTGTATGTAGCCCATTCACTATCCCCATCTAACCCCTACCCCCTGAAGATGGCTGGAACATCATTGTAAATACATCATAAAATACACACCTGCACTTTGTATTTCCCCCACCTCATTGTAGATTGTAAGCTCTCACGAGCAGAGTCGTCTTATTTTGCTTTAATTATTGTATTGCTAACGTTGTTACTTATGACTGTTGTGTTTGAAACAGGTAAACTGTAAAGCGCTGCGGAATATGTTGGCGCTATATAAATAAAAATTATTATTTATTATTTATGAAGTCCTGCCAAGCCAGGGCAGATGCGTAACATCATGCATGTATTAAATAGGACTGATAATAGGATTTTGCCAGTCTATTGTATTCTATTGTGCAGAGATAAGTAAAGTACACTAGTATTAACCCCTTCATGACCCCAGCTTTTTTTGGTTTTGCATTTTCGTTTTTCGCTCCCCTCCTTCCCAGAGCCATAACTTTTTTATTTCTCCATCAATATGGCCATGTTAGGACTTATTTTTGCGGTACAAGTTGTACTTTTGAATGACATCATTGGTTTTAGCATTTCATGTACTAGAAAACAGGAAAAAAATTCCAAGTGCCGTGAAATTGTAAAAAAAGTGCAATCCCACACTTGTTTTTTGTTTGAATTTTTTGCTAGGTTCACTATATGCTAAATATAACCTGTCATTTTGATTTTCCATTTCATTACAAGTTCATAGACACCAAACATGTCTAGGTTCTATTTTTTCTAAGTGTTAAAAAAAATTCAAAACTTTGCTAAAAAAAGAAAAAAAAATTTCTGATACCCATAGCGTCTCCATTTTTCGTGATCTGGGGTTGGGTGAGGGCTTATTTTTTGTGTGCTGAGCTCATGTTTTTAACACCTTAACCCCCAAGGGTGGTTTGCATGTTAATGACTGGGTCAATTTTTACATTACTGACCACTGTTTATTTATGAGGTTATAACTCTGGAACACTTCAACGGATACTGATGATTCTGACAATATTTTCTTGGGACATATTGTACTTCATGATAGTGGTAAAAAATATTTGATATTACCTGCGTTTATTTGCAAAAAAATGGAAATTTGGCGAAAATTTTGAAAATTTCACAACTTTCCAAATTTGAATTTTTATGCCCTTAAATCACAGAGATATGTCACACAAAGTACTTAATAAGTAACATTTCCATGTGTCTACTTTACATCAGCATAATTTTGGAATCAATTTTTTTTTGTTAGGGAGTTATAAGGGTTAAAAGTTGACCAGCAAATTCTCATTTTTACAACACCATTTTTGTTTAGGGATCACATCACATTTGAAGTCACTTTGAGGGGTCTATATGATGGAAAATACCCAAGTGTAACACCGTTCTAAAAAATGCACATCTCAAGGTGCTCAAAACCACTTTCAAGAAGTGTATTAACCCTTCAGGTGTTTCACAGGAATTTTTGGAATGTTTAAAAAAAAGTGAACATTTAACTTTTTTCACAAAAAATTTACTTCAGCTCCAATTTGTTTTATTTTCCCAAGGGTAACAGAAGAAATTGGACAGCAAAAGTTGTTGTGCAATTTGTCCTGAGTACACTGATACCCCATATGTGGGGGTAAACCACTCTTTGGGCGCATGGCGCCATTTGACTTTTCAATGCAGAATTGACTAAAATTGAGATAGAACACCATGTCGCGTTTGGATAGCCCCTGATGTGCCTAAACATTGAAACCCCCACAAGTGACACCATTTTGGAAAGTATACCCCCTAAGGAACTTATCTAGATGTGTTGTGAAAACTTTGAACCTCCAAGTGTTTCACTACAGTTATAACGCAGAGCCGCGAAAATAAAAAATATTTTTTATCAGGAGAAACCACCAGGTGGCACTCCCCAGTGGTTTATGCTGCCCTGACAGTGAGAACCCAGAGTCTCAGACAGCCTGTGACAGCTATACTCACAGTGCCCGAGAGCTGGGCAAGAAAACACCGTAACAGCTGAGCTGGAGTGAGAAGAACGCCAGGTAGTGAATGTACTGAAAGGACCTGTGGTCACGTGACAACAGGGGGCGGGGCTTAGTGTCCTGTAGCAGGAGTATGCAGGATACTACAGGAACAAAGGGTACAGGAGAAGGGAAAGGGAGTCACCGGACACCAGGGAAAGGATGAGGCAGAGGGAGGCGCAATCCAAGACAAGCCGAGGTCAATAAACGGGAGCGGAAACGCAGTACACAAGGAGCAAGGAAATAAAGAATAGTCAGGGACGTGGCAGGAGTCAGAAAACCAGAGACGCAGATACACAGTACAGAATCAGAAGGCAAAATCACACCAGGGAACACAACCGAGTCAGAACCATACAAGCAAGCTACAATACTGGCACAAGGCACAAGCAAGCAGAGGTCAACACACTCAGCCAATAGCAAAAGTATAACTGACAGAGATTGAAGCTTCCCAGGACTATAAGAAGCTCACCCCGAACCAAAGAGAGGCCAATAACAAGCCCCAGGTGTGCAGGTCAGAGCCTGCACTGATCAACACATTAACCCCTGGCGTGCAGGTGAAACCCAGCACTGGGATCATGACAGTACCCCCCTCTCAACGGGGGCCTCTGGACCCCCAGGCTTCCCTGGGTACCTGGCATGAAAAGCCCGAACCAGACGATCCGCATGTACCGAGTGAGCAGAGACCCATGAACGATCCTCCGGTCCATATCCCTTCCAGTGGACCAGGTACTGCAAGGACCGGCGCACTCGCCGAGAGTCCACAATATGTCCGACCTCGTACTCCCTGTGACCCTCCACTAACACTGGAGGAACAACATACTCTGAGTCCTCCTTGACAGACCCCATGGGTTTCAACAAAGATTTATGGAACACATTAGATATTTTTAAGGACGCGGGAAGACGCAACCTATATGCCACTGGATTGACTATCTCCACAATCTCGTACGGACCGATGAACTTCGGTCCCAATTTAGCTGATGGTACCTTCAAATTGATGTTACGTGTGGAGAGCCAAACTTTCTCCCCCACCTGAAACATGTGTCCCAGGGCTCTCTTCCTGTCCGCAAAATATTTATACCTCCCCTGGGCCCGAGAGATATTACGCTGGACTTCAGCCCAGATATTTTTTAACCGTTGAACAGACCCCTCAGCCCCTGGACAGCCGGAATCCAATCGAGAAAATTCCCCAAAATGGGGATTAAACCCATAATTGATCAGGAATGGGGACATGTTGGTGGATTGACTCACCCGGTTGTTAAAAGCAAATTCCGCCAACGGTAACGCATCACACCAATCCTCCTGTCTGGCGGAGGTCAGACACCTGAGAATCTGT